>NC_041219.1:64545325-64553688 GCF_002837175.3 Physeter macrocephalus | reverse complement strand
CAGAGGATTAATCTCCAAAATTTACAAGCAGCTCATGCAGCTCAATATCAAAAAAAAACCAAACAACCCAATCCAAAAATGGACAGAAGACCTAAATAGGCATTTCTCCACAGAACATATAGAACATATACATATTGCCAACAAACACATGAAAGGATGCTCAACATCACTAATCACTAGAGAAATGCAAATCAAAACTACAATGAGATATCACCTCACACCAGCCAGAATGGCCATCATCAAAAAATCTAGAAACAATAAATGCTGGAGAGGGTGTGGAGAAAAGGGAACCCTCTTGCACTGTTGGTGGGAATGTAAATTGATACAGCCACTATGGAGAACAGTTTGGAGGTTCCTTAAAAAACTAAAAATAGAACTACCATACCACCCAGCAATCCCACTACTGGGAATATACCCTGAGAAAACCGTAATTCAAAAAGAGTCATGTACCACAATGTTCACTGCAGCTCTATTTACAATAGCCAGGATATGGAAGCCACATAAGTGTCCAGTGACAGATGAATGGATAAAGAAGATGTGGCACATATACACAGTGGAATAGTCCTCAGCCATAAAAAGAAACAAAATTGAGTTATTTGTAGTGAGGTGGATGGACCTAGAGCCTGTCATATAGAGTGAAGTAAGTCAGAAAGAGAAAAACAAATACCGTATGCTAACACATATGTATGGAATCTAAAAAAAAAAAAAAAAAGTTCATGAAGAACCTAGGGACAGGACGGGAATAGAGACGCAGACCTACTAGAGAATGCACTTGAGGACACAGGGGAGGGGAAGCATAAGCTGGGACAAAGTGAGAGAGTGGCATGGACATATATACACTACCAAATATAAAACCGATAGCTAGTGGGAAGCAGCCGCATAGCACAGCGAGATCATCTCAGTGCTCTGTGACCACCTAGAAGGGTGGGAGGGAGGGAGATGCAAGAGGGAAGCGTTATGGGGATATATGTATATGTATAGCTGATTCACTTTGTTATGAAGCAGAAACTAACACATCATTGTAAAGCAATTATACGCCAATAAAGGTGTTAAAAAAACAAACTCCAGTAATCAAAATAGTATGGTACTGGCACAGAATCAGACACACAGATCAACAGAACAGAATAGAGAGCTCAGAAATGAACCCACACTTGTACGGGCAATTAGTCTATGACAGAGAAGCCAAGAATAAACAATGGGGAAAACAGAGCTTCTTCAATAAATGGTGTTGAAAAACTGGACAGCTACATGGAAAAGAATCATACTGGACTACTCTCTCACACCATGCACAAAAATAAATTCAAAATGGTTTAAAGAATTAAATGTAAGACCTGAAACCATAAAACTTCTAGAAGAAAACATAGAAAATAGCTTTTTGACATTGGTCTTGTTCATATTTTTTTGGATATTGTTCCTTAGGCAAGGGAAAGAAAAGCAAAAAGTAAAAACCTAACCATGGTACACAATCACAGGACCATGCTCCCAGGGAGATGTTCCTAATCAAAAAGGAAATTGATGAACCTTTAGAAATTTAAGAGTAAAGGTCAGATGCTGGTTGGCAGTGTTACTGCTCCAAAAGAATTTTCTCCTAATAGAAGACAATGCCTTATCACATAAAAATAACTTTGCAATATTGGAATTTCAGGCAGGTGTGTACTGTCCATCTCAGAGTTTTATAGATCTTACCATGTAGACTCTCAGCTATAGATAAAGTCAGTCCTAATTCTTAACCATTAAAAGTAATCAGAAGAAATGAAGACCTACATTCTCCTCATAAATCTCTAGATTTTTGCTTGACAACCAAAAACCATACATTGCATACACTGCACCTAATCCTGTTGTAATTCGCGTTTACCTTGAATGAAAAGCTCGTGTAGACATTTCATCCCTTAACGATTCTTCTAGAATATATTTCCTTTGTGAGGTTCATCACTGTGTTGCAGTAACTCAGTGTTATACTGCAGGATTGCTTTGTAAAGACTGAGGACCAAGAGACCAGCGTTCCAGCTCCAACTCTCCTACTCATCAACCATCTGACTCCACATCAGTCAGTGTACATTTCAAGCTCAGCTTTCTCATCTGTAAAATGAGTAAATTAGATGATCTCTAAGGTCTATCATTATAAAATATCCTCTCATCCCCTTTCCTTGTTTGGAATTAATTTGTCCAGTATTATGACTATACAAAAGTCACCTGAGTAATATTCTGGTGTACATATGTACCACATCTTCTTTATCCATTCATCTGTTGATGGACACTTAGGTCGCTTCCACGTCTTGGCTATTGTAAATAGTGCTGCACTGAATATTGGGGTACATGTATCTTTTCAACTTATAGTTTTCTTCAGAGATGTGGTATATATATATATATATATATATATATATATATAGACACATAATGGAATATCACTCAGTCATAAAACGAATGAAATAATGCCATTTGCAGCAACATGGATGGACCTAGAGATTATCATACTAAGTGAAGTAAGCCAGATAAAGACAAATATCATATGATATCGCTTATATGTGGAATCTAAAAAAAATGATACAAATGAACTTACTTCCAAAACAGAAATAGACCCACAGACATAGGAAACAAATTTATGGTTACCAAAGGGGAAAGGGGTGAAGAGGAATAAATTAGGAATCTGGGATTAACATAAACACACTACTATATATAAAATAGATAACCAACAAGGACCTACGGTATAGCACAGGGAACTCTACTCCGTATTTTGTAATAACCTATAAGGGAAAAGAATCTGAAAAAGAATATATATGTATATATAACTGAGTCACTTTGCTGTACACTAGAAACTAGCACAACGTTGTAAATCAACTATACTTCAATTAAAAAAAATTTTTTTAAAGTCATCTGACATCCTAAGGTCTTTGGAGAAGATGCTCTCCTTCTAAAAGAAAGAACCACACAAGTTCACTACCCGAAAGACCTTCTGTACTGAGGAAATTACATACCAACACTTAGGGTGGATGACGTGTGGCTCAGAAATGCCTCCCGGTGTACCCTCCGCTAAATGCCCAAAGTACTTTATTATTATACCTCCTGTCTTCCAGGAGATACAGAAAAAAAGGAGAACAAACTAAGAACCCCGGAATCCTGCATCCTCACTTTCTGCTCTAAACGATAATTATAATGATTTCTGAAGAAAGCAGAGAAAAAAGAGCAGTAATGCTGCTCAGGCCATGCTTCTCAACAGTTCGCCATAATATGCATTTGAAGATCTTTCTTCTTTCTTTCCTGCTAACGCAGGAATAGGAGGCAGAACAGCAATGAGGGATATCACAGGAATTTGCTTTCTCTGTCTTAAGAAGAGCCATTCCATTTCTTGCCTGAAGTTTAACTTGATTATGCATTCATTAAAGACGAGGGATGGCGATGATTAAACAAAAACATCTTTAAAATGCAGAGTTCATTTCAGCCCATTTGGTTTTGTTACACACAAATTGGATTTGCATTGCATCCTGCACAGCAGGTACTCCACTTGAAATCAAAGACAGATGCTTTTATGGGATTAAAAAGAAAACCTAGGAGGCGGGGGAGAGGGGGAGAGATTGAGATATTTTGCATTTCGGTAATAATGGCTCCAAAATGAAATAGCGATCATATTGCTGCTTTATCCATATAAGTGTTTGGGCTATAATTAAAATGAAACAAGAACCCCCATCATAACCTGAATCGTTGTCAAAGAAGAACATTTAATTTGCAGGGGGAAAAAATGATTTTTCCCATAAATGTCTAATAATACCTTAGCTTATTTGAAATTTAATCATAAGTGGCTTAGAATTAAACCATTTGAATTATTACTGAAACATTTCAAGTGGTAACATTAAATGCTTTGTTTGAAATTAGTCATTAATTCAAAAGTCTTCTCTAGTGCTGCTGTGAGAGTTTAACTCCTTATCTGTAAACAGAAGTCGCTGGTTCTCACACTATATAATTACTCTTCATACCTCTGCAAGACTCACATCACTGGCTATTTACACGGGTACCTTTGGTTCAATTACTCTGGACAGTATTTTATAATTGATGTATCTACTGTTTTAAATTTTTATATATTTATCAGCTTGTTGGACTTTTGTTGGGAACACTGTCTAAGTAAAGAAAGGCAGAACTGACCGAGCCCCTGTGTAGCTCACCTTTCTATTACTTCCAAGACGTTTTGTACAGTGAATACGGTTAATCTCTTACAATGCCTTGCAGAGTGTCTGATTCTGTATCAGGGTGATATTAGCATTTCTTGTCTATTTGATGATTGCATCTTGTGGAAGATAGATTGCACTAATGGCCCAAATCACTGGGCTTCCTGGTCTATGCTCTCTGCAGTGTTGCAGATCTTCCCATGAAGAGGGGGGATCTATTACCCCACCTTTTGAGTATGAGCTGGGCTTGTGATTTGCGTTGGTCACTAGGGTTTGGTGAGAAGGATGATGTGTCAGTTCTAAGCCGAGGCTCTGGAGGCCTTGCAGATTCAGTTCTTTCTCTTGAACCCCTGATTCTGCAATTAGAACAAGGCTAGCCTGATGAAAAATGAGAGACATGTCACCCCATAACTCCTGCCAACATCCCACCTACCCGCCATAAGCAGAGCTGCCTAGCCAAGATGAAGCTGACCACAACCAAGACCAGAAGAACTGTGTGGCTGAATTAAGACCAAAAAAAATCATTCATTTGGGGGATCTTCTGTTACACAGCAACAGAAAATGATACACATCTGCATCATTTAATTTGGACTTTGATGAGCAGGATTTCCAGTGCTTAGCATATGTCTGTGTCATAGTGTGTGTTAGTATGTGTTTAATAAATATGTATTGAGTTATAATTGGGTGGAGATTCATTTATCTATTTTAGTCTGTTGACCGATATGTTCTAATAAACTCTCACATAACTATGCCCGCCATACTTATGTAGAGTGCTTGGGGAAAAACAAAACAAAACAGAAAAAGGCATTGTGCTCCATTCTTTTTCTCACTGAGAATAACACACATGAAAAGTGGATAAAGGACTTGCTGGAGAGAGAAGCCAGCCTCATCTGTAAGCATTTTAACTGGCTTGAAAATTCACGTGAAATCTAACCTAGATGAGGCTTACCATTTCAAAACCTTCATGGAATATAATTCCACAATGAAGGCTAGATGTCACTTTCCAATGAGCTGCAAACCTCTGAAACGAAGGCTGTTTCCCAACACGTTGAACCACTGAAACATAGAATTGGAAGAAATTTTAGAGATCATCTTGCCCAACCTCCCATTTCACACAGAAATCTCCACCTCAATTCCCCAGAAAGGTAATAATTGTCATTAGTAGGTAACATTTAGTGTACACTTACTACGTGCTAGATCCTGTGCTAAGTACCATCTGTGTATTAATTTGTCACAAAAATGTTATGAGGAAAGTACCATTCTCAAGTCGGAGAAAATGAGCTCAGAAAGCTTAAGCAATGTGTCCAGTGTCATGTAGGAAGCACATGGCAGAGATGGAATTCAAACTCTAGAGTCTGCTCTTTTAACTATGAAATGGTTCCTCACTGTTAACAGTGAGAGCCATTCATTGGAGATGGAGATACCTTGCGGTGATTTCTCCCCCTCTCCCAGAAATACTCCAGCAGAGGCAGAACATCTGAAAACCCATATTTTACAATGATTCAAGTTCAAATCTCCCACATTGTAACTTCCACCCATGGGCTTTCTTTCCAGCCTTGAGAGCTGGAAAGAAAAATTCTTATTTTCTCTTTTACTGACAGATTTTCAAATATTTGACCCTTCTCTTTTCATTCATTCCTTATCCAACATAGTTTTCATGTTCTTCACTCATAATCAGCCCTCCTAATGAAATCTCTACAGCCCGTACTCCCTACCTTGCCATTTCAGCACAGAGACTAGTCATCTTACAGCCTAAGACGGCATCTGGTTTTTATGTTGTGGTTGGTTGGTATGTGGTTGATGGATCAGAAGATTTTAAGTAGAAAAATCAGCTCTAAAAACTTGCATTGAACATTGAATTTAGTACTACAAATATTTTTTCTATAAACCGTCCTATAAATATGTCATTTTTTTTTTCTTTACTTAAGTTTAAGGCCACAGTCCTTTGGAAAGGCACATGAGTCAAGTCCATTGCCAGATTCAAAACAATTTCACTGGTAGCCTATCCCAAATGTACAGAACCCAGAAGATGATACAAATCCGTTACTTAATTTTTCTGGCTGGGTTACTACTTTCCAGTTCATTTGGAGTTTGCCTCAGAGAGGTGTCCAGCATCGCCTCTCACTGCTGGTTCACTACCGGGTTTCCACTTCATTTTGATGGTTCCTTTTTTCCTGATGTCATGGTACCCATGTTCTTAGTATGAATATGGCACCAATGCCCACAGTAAAGGATGTCTTCCAGATTCTTCAAAATGAAGCATCTAAAAGAACAACAAAACTTTCTCTTGCAAATTTTTCTCTTGCAATATTTACCAACTCTCATTGAAGAACCTAAATATATGCTAACAAAATATCTTCTTCATTTGTGTGTAGGTTTTTTTTCTTTGTTATTGTTGTTGCTGTTGTTTTGGGTTTTTTAAATTTTTAATCAAAGTCTTTGTCTATAAGTTGCTGGCACTCTATAATGATCATAGCTTACATTCCTGTATTTCATTCATTTGTATTTCATTTTATATTTTGTATTTCATTCTTATATGCACACAACCTTAGACTACTGATGATCTCTCAGATTATCACAATACATTTTTAAGTTTGTATTTTTAAAAGATGGCATGTAAGTCCCTCTTAAATTTCAGACAGTCTGACCAACATTTAACTGATGAGTCCACACTCCCATATATTTCTACCATTGCCCTGATTTTCAATAAGACTCAGAGTCTCCTGATGACAACAGTAAGAGTAGATTAAATATACAATTTATTTATTCTTTTTGTTACTATATGCAAGACACTTGTTAAGTACTATATATATATATAAAATCATATAAATATATATATATATTATCATATATATATATATATATATAATATCACATGTATATTGTGTGCATATGTGTGTATAAGTTTTTTTCCTCACAGGAATTACAGGTGACAGGATTTTTTTAAGTCAGTTATATTGAGGTACAATTTTAAACAATAATATGAATTCATTTTAAGCATAAAGTTTGATGAGTTTTGTTAGATGAATATATGATGTGACCACCATGTAAACCAAAATACAGAACATTTCAAACTGTTCTCTTTAATCCCTTTTGGGTCAAGCACTCTCTTTCCTCACCCAGGCAACCATGGATCTGATTTGTCACAATGGATTCTTTTACCTGTTTTAAAATTTCACTTAAATGGAATGATACAGCGTATACTTTTTTGTGTCTGATTTCTTTTTCCCAGCATTATATTTTGAGATTCATCAGTGTTGCTATATCAATTCATTCAGTTTTATTGCTGAGTAATATCCCATTTTATGGCTAAAACACAATTTACTTATCCATTCACCAGTGGATAGATATCTGAGTCGTTTCCAGTTTGGGGCTGTTATTTAAAAAGCTGCTATGAGCATTTATATACATACCTTACTGTGGACATTACGTTTTCATTTCTCTTGGATGTATACTTAGGAGTAGAATTGTTAGGTATGATTGTATATTTAATTTTATAAGAAACTGTCAAACTGTTTCCCAAAGTGATTGTACTATTTTATATGCCCTCAAGCAAAACATGGTTTTTTTTTTTCCATTGATCCACTTCTTCACCAACACTAAGTACTGTCAGTCTTTTTCATTTTAACCATTCTAGTGGGTGTGAAGTTGTATTGGTTTTGGTTTTAACTTGAATTTCCCTAACAACTAATACTGTTCAGCATCTTTTCATGTGTTTACTGGACATTATACATCTTCTTTTTAAAAGTATATGTTCAAATCTCTTGCTCATTTTGGACGGTTGTTTGCCTCTTAGTGAATTGTAGGAGTAATTGATCCATTCTGGATTCCAGTTCTTTGTTAGATATTGCAAGTATTTTCCTCAGTTTTTTACTTTCCTTTTCATCTACTCAATGGTGTCTTTGGAAGAGCAGAAGCTTTAATTTGATGCAGTCTAATGTAGCAACTATTTTCTTGTATGCTTTTTGTGTCCTAAGGAATCTTTGTCTACCCCAATGTTAAAAAGGTTTTTTTTTCTGTTTTCTTCTACATGTTTTATACTTTCACTACTTGTCTTTAGATCTATGATCCATCTCCAGTTTATTTTAATGTATATTGTGAAATAGGGGTAGAGATTCTTTTTTTCCCACACATATAGCTGATTCTTTTTTTTTTTTTTTTTTTTTTTTGCGGGATGCGGGCCTCTCACTGTTGTGGCCTCTC
>NC_041219.1:64518675-64541233 GCF_002837175.3 Physeter macrocephalus | reverse complement strand
TGCTGGAGAGGGTGTGGAGAAAAGGGAACCCTCTTGCACTGTTGGTGGGAATGTAAATTGATACAGCCACTATGGAGAACAGTATGGAGGTTCCTTAAAAAACTAAAGATAGAACTACCATACGACCCAGCAATCCCACTACTGGGCATATACCCTGAGAAAACCATAAATCAAAAAGATTCATGTACTACAATGTTCACTGCAGCTCTATTTACAATAGCCAGGACATGGAAGCCACCTAAGTGTCCATCAACAGATGAATGGATAAAGAAGATGTGGTACATGTATACAATAAAGTATTACTCAGCCATAAAAAGAAATGAAATTGAGTATCTGTAGTGAGGTGGATGGACCTACAGTCTGTCACACAGAGTGAAGTAAGTCAGAAAGAGAAAAACAAATACCGTCGGCTAACACATATATATGGAATCTAAAAAAAAAAAAAAAAAAAAAAAAAGATTCTGAAGAACCTAGGGGCAGGACAGTAATAATGACACAGACGTAGAGAATGGACCTGAGGACACGGGGAGGGGGAAGGGTAAGCTGGGACGAAGTGAGAGAGTGTCATGGACATATATACACTACCAAATGTAAAATAGCTAGTGGGAAGCAGTTGCATAGCACAGGGAGATCAGCTCGGTGCTTTGTGACCACCTAGAGGCGGGGGACAGGGAGGGTGGGAGGGAGATACAAGAAGGAGGAGATATGGGGATATATGTATATGTATAGCTGATTCACTTTGTTACACAGCAGAAACTAACACACCATTGTAAAGCAATTATGCTCCAATAAAGCTGTTAAAAAAAAAAAGATGTTCACAGTCTAGGTGGCATACAGTCCTGTAAACACAGGACCAATGTCTTACTCTTCCTTGAATTATCAACTCCTGACACAGTATCTGGCACAGAGCATATATATTGAATGAATGAATGGTATATGAATGAATATATTCAAAATTAAATTACTTTTTGAGAAAATGCTAACACAATGAGCAATTACTGTATAAAGCACAAAGTGCTGAATAAATTTTAAGCATTATAATGTATTCAATTTTAGGTGGAATTTTAATTTCATTTAGAATGCCAGAGTGAGTTCTTAGATAATTGTAATAATGTCTTTTTTTAACCTATTTAACACTATTTCCTTCAAAGTCAATATACCATCAGAAGACTGTTTTAAGTTCCTACTTCAAGAGTTCTTTAATCCTCTGACCTGATTGCCATCACTTCTGCAGATTCACCCACACCCTGATTCTGTCACTGCCAAAATTCCCATATGGAAGGGGAGGAGCCCTCTCAGAGGACCTGGCACAAATCCTCCTAATAGCACTTATCACACTTTATTGTAATTATCTGTTGACATGTCTTTTTCCCCCTCAAATCAATGCCACTTGATAATTCACCTACTAAAGGTTTTCAAGATCTCACAACAAAACTGTCAATTTTTTTAAGTAAAATATTCTCTTTTAAAAATTAAACCCAATTAAAGGTCCTTTATATTTAGAAAATATTTAACAATGCTTCTACTGTTTGGTTCATTTTCCTTAATACATGCCTTTTCACAAATGCCTTAAATCAACACGGAAAATCCTAAAATGAATATTCAAATTTTAAAACACACCTAAGCTAATTTGAGAGGATGGTTTTGAATTAGAAGGTCCTCTGCTTCTGGTTTATGGTAATAATGCCCAGGCGAATACATTTCATTATAAAAGGTCAGTCTACCTAGTTATTACTGAGTTATTAACTAAAAACACTGCTGTGTGGTTAAGAATTCCATGAGACACTTTCAAACACAAGTCATGAACCTGGTGCTGATTTTTTATATAAGATAAATTTAAAGTAGCTTCTTTTAGTTTAAGAAAAATATGTAAAGATCGGGTAAAATTACTGTTTTAATAACAGATGGTCATTGCTTCAAATTCATTTTTCTATGTGTTAAATTTGCTTATCATTTTATGTGATATTTGTGTACATGTTCAGAGACTGCAAATTTTATTAGTATCTGATCACTACCAATTCCTCAGAGAAAGAGAAGTGCAGTATTTTGGAAGCTCAGTATTTGAAATAGTTGGAATAATTCCTGCAGTGATCTGTTACTGAGACCCTTGGAAGGCCAAGATTTTTTGGCTTTACATAGTTCTGTCACAAGCAGATGTTTAGAGTTTATGCTGTATACCAGCACCACCAGACACTGGATTTACTTCAGACTTATGAGAGGGACAAGACCAGAAACAATATTTGACTCTGAGAATTAAGCTAAGTAAGAGTAGGTAGTTAATCTTAAGTAAAACTGGGAACAAAATATTATATAAATGGGACAGTAGGTGACATTCACTCTTTAATTATGTATTATCTATGTGCTGTTTCTTCATACAACTTCTAAACCTCATCCCTTCAATTTATTATTCCCCCCAATTTTTTTTTCGAAAAAGAATTCCAGGGTATGATCGTCAGAAAGTTAATTTTAAGGGTAAAAACAATCGTAGAAGTAAAGGGTTCACAAACAAGTTAAAGGCAAAAATGTAGAGAAGAAATATTCTGTCAAAAGAACTCCAGCCACATTGGTGTAGCTTAGTGACAGCGGTTACTCCCGGTAGCCGACTGTCAAAGGCAGAGTTGCTGGAAAATGATTGACACATTTCATCAAAGCTTCTACTCAGTTGCTTCTGCCAACTGTCGCTGGTAAATGACTTAATCTTTGCTAAACTTTCAGGCAGGAAACGCGGAGTAGTTGAAATTCACCCTCATATAGACCTGAAACTCTAATGAGATCATGTGACATTCTGATTGATACAAAATCTACATTGTGTTTTGAGTCGCCTGCCACCATTGATACGGTGGATCCCAGTTTGAAAAGTTCAAAAGTGATAGCTATTTTACAATACATCCCAGCTGTAACTGAGAACAAAGAAATGTGGATGTGAATGAGTTAATTGCCAGTTATTTGTAACAAGGTAAATTTTTAAATCACATTCATACTTTTTATACTTTTTTCCTTAGGGAAAGTAATTGGTTAGGAGGACAGAGGGACATAAATATTTTATGCAATCTCCTGAAAATAGTCATGTGGGTTCTTTCATGAATATGTGTTTATATGCCTTAGGTTGAGGGAATTTATGCAAAAATGTTGAAATGCGACATCATACCAATTGCAACATCTATCTGCCTACGTCAGTTGTGGATCAGCCTCTTCCACCCTTAGACACCCATAACTCTCCGACTTAGATTTCGGATTGGTTTGTATGTTACGGTAAACCCTACACTTCCTAAAAGTGTTAGTGGGGCTGTGACTTTTTCTGCTTAATGCTGATCTTTTCTACAAGCATATGGAGCCTTTGCGAGCAGAAGTAGGGATCAAAATGAATCCTGGGTGCCTTCACTCTCCTGTACTGCTAAGTCAGGTAAACCCTATTACAACATTTACACAGGAGGTGGGAAGAAAGGTCTGGCATCTGCATCCGTGTGCCTTCCTCCATTCTCACACTGCTTGAAAAAGATAAATTGCTATTACCAGGAGAATTAAGAGGAAAAATGTTTGGCTTGTGTCATCCAAAGCTACTTTACCAGGGGAAATCGGCCTAAACTTGTTAGTCACCCAACATACGAAGGCTCTGTGATGAAAGGCAACGACCTCCAAAATGCATTCCGCCCATCACTGTTTTCCCTTCTGCCTCTTAAGAAGAGGTCAGACCATCTGATTCTGATTCTTTACAATTAACTGTGCACACTGGGTTTCTCGCTCTCTCTCTGTCTCTCTGTCACTGTGTCTCTGTCTCCCTCCCTCCCTCCCTTTCTCATTGTTTTAAGAACTGATTTTCTTTTCACTAGGAAATTTTTATCTCGCCAGCAATCAAATACAGACATACACAAGTTTCCGTAGAAACTCTTAATACGTAAAATTTGAATTGCTTCTAAATTTGGCAAAATGCCTTGCCTTCTCCGAATTCATAAGACAGATGAGACACAAAAGTGAGATAAATGATGCCGTCCTGCTATTTCAAATGCCATATTGATATAGTCATTATTCGTGCCAATAAGGCTCACTGTCATCTAATTTTAACCTGTTTCTGTGTTAATTGTGCTTAATTTTTGTCTTTCCTGTCTTTTGACATCTTATGTTCTTCATTTACTAAAATCGAAGTCTGTGAATAACTAAATCTTTCAAACTTTCAGAGTGCCTATTAGGTGCGAAACACTATCTTGGGTGAGGGCTAGGGAGTACAAAAATATGAACCAGATGCACCTGACACATAATACAGGCTTAATAAAATGTGTGAAGAATGAAAAGGAGGAAGAAAAGGACAGCAGGAGAGAGGGAGGGAGGAAAGATAAAAGTGTCCAATAATTCATTCTATGCAAGAAAATGGACACTCTATCCCACCATTCTGCTGTAATTTCTTCACAGGGGATATAATTGCCTGATATTATCCTGATTACTTATGTGTACATTGTCTTTCTCTTTAGCCCAAATATAAGTAGGAGCGAAGTTATTGGTCTGGCTCACAATTGTGAAAAAGTGTTTTTGCCGAACACCTAGGAAATGCCAAAGAAATGTGAAATTAAAGAAAAATGAATGAACCCCCTGACCTCAGAAGGGCAAGAACACTTTTCCACTTTCCATATTCACCCCCCAATGAACAGCCTTCCTTCTAGAATCTTTACTCCCACACAAGAAATCCTACTCTGCATGTACCTTGCTCATCCAGAGATCAATTGCTGTGGGTAAAAAAAAAATTAGAAGCTGAATTTGTCCCCATGGAGTGAAGAATTTTCTAACGAAGTCTAGGTTGGAAAATGATTGCTTTGTGTGTGTGTGTGTGTGTGTATGTGTGTGTGTGTGTGTGTGTGTGTGTGTGTGTGTGTGTGTGTGTGTGGTACGCGGGCCTCTCACTGTTGAGGCCTCTCCCGTTGCGGAGCACAGGCTCCGGATGCGCAGGCCCAGCGGCCATGGCTCACGGGCCCAGCCGCTCCGCGGCACGTGGGATCCTCCCGGACCGGGGCACGAACCCGTGTCCCCTGCATCGGCAGGCGGACTCTCAACCACTGTGCCACCAGGGAAGCCCAGTGACTGATTTTGATTGATCTTCTCACCAGCTGGTTAGAGATACGATCCCTATGACTGCCTTTTAGTCCTGCCTCTCCACCTGCCCCTTCCTCCATTTCATGTTTATCTGGGTTTTTATTGTTATTTAATTCTTCTCCATTTAGCCTCTAAAATGTCTCCTACCTCTTCCTGACTCAGGAATTCTTAGAACTGCTTTCTTGGAGTCTTATCTCCCTGATTTCCCACTTGGTTGTATGCCGTTTTTTTCATACACATTTGATTTACCACAAACAGTAATCTATGTCCTCCTGGGAAAACTGTGGTAGCCTCAGAACACACTGCTAAAATAACAGAAAGTTCATAGTTGATTATTTGTACTTAATTATAGTTCAGATACTCATGAAAAATTCTTCACCCCTCTTTGCAATTAGGTGTAGTGATAAGGAAACCCTGTATATCACTCTCCAGTTCTCCTTTAGAAGCCCATCTTTATTGGACGGTGGTGTAATTCGCTCTGAATTTCATATTGCATAGGTAGATTAAAAAGAGGCAGCAAGGGACTTCCCTAGCGGTCCAGTGGTTAAGACTCTGAACTCCCACTACAGGGGATACGGGTTCAATCCCTGGTCGAGGAACTAGGATCCTGCATGCCATGTGGTGCTGCCAAGAAAAAAAAAAAAAGGAGGCAGCTTACCCTTAAGAGATCTGGATGAGTAGGGTTTTTTTTTTTTTAAAAAGGCAGATAAAGAAATTAAGACCACACCACTTGTTGCCCCAAATGAGTCTGGGGTCTGCTAATGCCGAGTCAATAGAGAGCTCCAAACCAAACTTCACCTAGAGCCATCAGCAGTGTTCCTGACTCTGCAGATTCATTCATTTCAGCCTCGTTTATGGTCCTAGAGTGAAAAATGACTATTATTATTATTACTTATTTTTTCACTTAAGTAAGATCCTATACCTTCCTGAAAGCTATCTTTTTGTCAAAATATTGCTGGAGGGTGGGCCCCTACTAAGAAATGTGAGACTTGTGTGATTCACGCATCCTTGTGATATGCAAGCCCCTGTGAACTCTGACAGGTTATAATTACCGCAGGCAGAGTCGGCTGTCGTTACTACTATGATTTTTAGGAGTAAAACGCTTCGAGCCTGAGATTTCTTCCTGGGTGACTTCTAGCAAATAGCTGAAATTCCCCTATTAGACAATTATATGTTTAGGTCAGTGATTCTAAAGAGGGCGGGTGCAGGGGAAGATGAGATTCTTCACGTGGTTTGGAAAACATTTCTAATACTTCATTGCTTGGTTATACAATTACTGGAACTAAAGCTCTTGGTTTTGTCTTTCTTGGCTTAGAAAATAAAGGAGAAACGCACTGAAAGAGTCCTGAGTGTTGCAATGTTTAATAACAGTTTGGGTGGACACTGACCTTCTCCATGTTCCTTAGAGTAAATGGAAAGATCTTAGAAATTAGTTTATCGGCCGACTTTCTTCAACTGGATCAGTCTAGTAGAGCTTTATGAAGATGTTGGAAAGTGGCAGAGCAAGACCAGATTTGCTGGTGCCTAGAACCTTCCTCCAGTCTCTCTTTGGTCCCACTGAGTCCCGTGGTGCCTTCCAGGGCCTTGGCAAACAGTGGAGCAGGTCATGCTCTGCATACTTCTAGAGACTGTCATTCACATGGACTGCAGTACATGGTGACCCGAATCCTACTTCTTTCTACTGCCCCTCACCTCCTTTTTCCTCTCCTCCCTCCTTTCTCTGGTGAGATTCCATGATTCATTATTATAATCCCTCTCCGGCAAACAGCCTCCACTTTCTTGCCCCCTCTCCCTTTCCCTTGGGCTCACCTGGTTGTGCCAGTTACTGTTCCTGCCTTTCAGTCCAAACCCACCCTTGGTTGCCCTGCTCTATGACGTGGGAGCTGGATTCTGCAGACTTCATGTCTTCTTTACCTGCTGCTCCAAGACAGGCCCTGCCAATACAGGGCCCTGGAGGGAGCCTGCGAGCCTGGAGGAGGAAGAAGGCACTTCTGGTGTCGTGTTTACTTCACGACACAAGCGGACTGGCTCGCGGACGTCCCAGCAGCATCCAGGAGAGTGGCACCGTTCAGCATCACTCCTCAGCACACAGCTCCTACAGCGGCCATGCCCTCTCCTCAGAGGCCTGAACCTCAGTCCTGTGTGGCCCTCCTCCAGGTTTCCAGATTCCTTCTGTGCTCGCCTTCCCTTCAGCCTGAGACCTGGAAGCCACTCCCTGCAGCGGCGACCTCTGTGTACCTCAGAGTTATCCTTACCCCTTTAACAGTTAGCCACGGTTTGCCTAGGTATTGTTTATATTAAATGTTCCCTGTTCCAGTTCCTGATGTGGTTCCTGTCTTCTGACTGTAGCCTGATTGACAGACCTTGCAAAACCCCAGTGCCGGTTAAACCAACTCTGTCTCCTCTGCACCTAGAACCTCAAAGCTGAACAAGGCTGAAGAAAAGCCCTTAGTTCTTCTATCTCACTCTAAACCCATAATCGTGGAGGTCAAGCAACAATTCTACATTTGCTGACGGTATTCACGCCCCTCCCTGCATCTTCTAGAAGACTCTGTCACACCTTCTCATCTATCCTCCACCCTCCCTACCTTTCTCCTGGTCCTTGCTCATAGCTGATGACCCTGCTTCCGGTGTTGCTGATAATGTAGAAGCCATCAGAAAAGAGTGCCCACATTCTTCTACTGTCATGCCTGTTGACTGACTGGCATCAGTACCCATTTGCCCTACCTTTTCCTGGTACAGTGGATGAACTGTCTGTGTTGCTATTTAAGACCAAGGTCCACACTTGAACACAGATCTTACCTCCTAGGGCCACTCAACAATTCTCCCTCCCTCTTACAGATCATGACATTTTTTTCTTTCTCTACTGGATTGTTCCTATCAACATAAAACCTGTCTTAGGATCTCTCATCTTAAAGGACCCCTCTCATGTTCCCACAGTCACCCTCGAGTTACTACTCCATTTCACTCTTCCTTTTTATATTCCAACTCTTCTAAACTGTGTCCACGTTTGGTTTTTACCTCCCCTTTTCCCAGTCTCTCTTCAGCTCACTCCGGTCCAATGAAACAGCCATGTCCGGGTCACCAGGGTTTTCCAAACTGCCAGTCAGTGTCCATTTCAACTTCACTGAAACATCAGCAACATCTGACATGTCTGCCACTTCTTCCCTTTGTTATAATAGCAGATGTTACCCTTGTATCAACCTGCTAGGGCTACCGTAATAGAATACCACACACTGGGTGGCTTAAATCACACAAGTACATTTTCTTACGGTTCTATATGCTAGAGGTCCAAAATCAAGGTGGCATTGGGGTTGACTTCTGGTTGGTGAGGCCTCTCTTTTCAGTTTGTTGATGGCTGTCTTCTTGCTGTTTCCTCATATAACCTTTCCCCTGTGCCCCTGTGTGTGTGGGGGGAGAGAGAGAGAGAGAGAGAGAGAGAGAGAGAGAGAGAGATCTGGTGTCTTTTCCCCTTCTCACAAGAACACTAGTCCTTAGCACCCCAATATTATGACCTCATTCAATCTTAATTACCTCCTTGAAGGCCTGATCTCCAAACACATTCATACAGGGGGTTAGGGCTTCAGCATATGAATTTGGGGGGATACCATTCAGTCCATAACAACTTTAAAATTATAGTCTGTTTTCCACCTAGTTTTAATACGATTCTTTTCAGGATGGCAGTCAGATTAACTCATTCTTTAACCTGAAGCTCTCCAATGGCTTCTCATCTCACTCCATAAAAGCCAAAACCTTACACTGCCCTCCCGATTGATCCCACCCTACCCCCACCATCCCCTCTGGCCTCACCTTCTCCCATTATGCCCCTTGCTCCCTCTACTCCAGCTACAAGGAACCCCCTGTTATTCTTTGCACACACTCTCACCTCTGTATTTTCTGCTATTCCATAAACTTCATCTCATTTTACCCCAATATCCACACTGCTGGCTCCTTCACTTCCGTAAACTCTCTTTGGTCAAATACTATTGTATTAAGGAAACTTTCCACTACTGCCCTATAGAAAATAGCAATTCCCTACTCTCAGCTCTCCCTCTACCCCTTCCCCATTTTCTTTATATTTCTTCAGGTATTGTTTCTCTCTTCCCACTAAAATATAGTCTTTATAGGAGAAGAACTTTTGTTTTGTTTACTGTGGTATCCTCAACACCTAAAACAGACCTGGCACATAGTGGGTTTGAAATCTAGACACATGAAACGTTGTTTGAATGTAGACAAATACCCAAGTGGGAATCCTATAAAAGATGGTTTGAGAGATGCAAGGAAGTCAATAGGCAGAGGTAATTGTATGGCTTGGATGCCTGGGTTGATGCTGATGATATGATAAACTGAGACAGAGAACACAGTCAGCAGAACAAGACTAGAGATAATGAGTTCAATACTAAATATAATGGGTTTGAGATGCCAGTTAAGAATTGAATTATAGTTTGGGTCTAGGAAATGAATCTCGTCTGGTGAAAGATGTTAGTAGTATCTACCAACATATGACTGCATTTGAAGTGGATGATCTCCTTTAGAGAAAGTGTATCACACAAAGAAGACCAAGAAAAGGCCTTAAGAAACTTCAACTGTTTACTGATACTGGTACCAGATTAATGGTGTTCCTTGTGTCTGAAAATATCTTTATGGTAGTATCACATTTATCTCAGATCCAACACTGACTCTGAAACCTGGATAACTCTCCCCAGTAAACAACATCCCAGTAAGCTGATACCAGGCCCTCAACTTTCATGCTTTTTTTTTAAACAAAAAAGAAAAGTGTATGACAAGAAATGATAGCGTTTCATACATTCACTTCTTTCGAGATCAGCAGCCTATTTCTTAGAGGTGAAATTTCTATTTTCTAAGGGGCTGGCAAGAAAAGATGACTGTCTTGCAGTGGCTTCCATGAGGCATGGGACACTGGGTCTTTCAATGAAAAGCTTACTGTGCTAATTCCTATTCCAATTAAATCTGTGTCAGTCTTTGGAGGGAGCTGGGCTTTGCGATCTCATCAGTAAGCATGCAGAACCATGTACTGGACTTTGTGGTCTTTTGGCCATGCAGCATCCCCTGCCTCTTTGGGGTATCAACGCATCTTCCATTTCCTTTGCTTAACCTCCTTTCTCCACTCTCCTAATATGAAATTGTGGCGTAGTTGACCCCACCACCCTATCCCAGCAATGGGTATGTGACTCAGACTGCACGAGAAGAAAATTCCATCCTCCTGGCCACAGTGATTAATTTGGGGGTGAGCTTATGACCTCGGCGCTGATGGGAGTCAGTTCCAGCTTGCGTCTGGACTATCTAGGGAATGGAGTTCTCTTTCTCCATGAGATGTGAACTTGAAGGATGCTGGGTTGGAGCTCCAAGTTTCCCACTTGCTTCCACACAGAACTGCGAATGAAGCCACTAAAGAAGGCAGAATGAAGAGATGATGGCTGAATTGGTTCTGGTGGCATCATTTTAGCCCCTGGATCAAGGCAATCTGAAGTTAGATCTGGCCTGACATATTGCCATTCCCAAGCCAATACAGTCTTCTTTTTTTTCTGCTTAAGCCAATTTGATTTGGGTTTTCTGTCATTTGTAAATCAAAGGGTCTAATACAGAGAAGACGGTGGGAGTTAAGACACCTGTAAGAAGAAAATTCCAGACCACAATCTGCAGATAATCTGTGGGGAGACAAAACCCCTACATCATTCCCACAGCCCGGTCTGTATCAGGGTTACCCATGAACTCTTTCAGTTTCTTTAGGGTGAAGTTGATGAAGGAAGTCCATTTTATTGTTTTCAGGTGCAATTGGCACTTTTGAATCTGCCCCCATCTACTAGAGGCAAGATTTGTTCTGCTCTCACAAACCCAGGGAGCCCAAGATCAGGATTTCCTTAGAGACAGCAAGACAATTTGAATCAGGTTGCCAGCTCTGTTCTGCTCCTTAGAATAAGTTACAGCTATAAGCAACGCCACTGCAATTCCAAGACCTAGGTTTACTTAAGTAAACCTAACAAACCTGTCCCCAGGTTTCCTGCTCTCCAGCTTGGGGGTTTGATTAGCATCATAATCAATTTATCAATGATCTGGGCCCAAAGGGATTTTGATCTCAATATTTTTCTCCTTCAGCCTCCTCCCATTTAGGCAGAAAGTTAATAAAATGTGTTGATTAAGTAAGTTTTAAAAATACATGTTTTCTTTTTACAGTGATCAATTAACAGCAGGTCAAGTAAAATTTTACTATATCCACATGGCAAACTACTGGAAGAGGTAATTTTTTTTTTTTGGTTTATTTGTTTGTTTTTGTTTCTTTCTTCCCCCCGCCCCCCACCCCCACCAAGGGAATAGGAGCTGGCGCTGCCTACATAAACCTTGTTCTTTTCATCCTCTGACAAGGATTCCCAAAGAAAGATCCCGGGAGATACTATCTATCCCAGCAGGAAAACAAACAGAATCCCATCCTGCTTTTGAAGTTTATCACTTTTAAAATATTGCTCTTATGATGATAAGCCCTTTTGAGAGTGACTCTTTTTTTATGGACATTCCGATAGTGCTCAAATCGGAAGCAAAACAAAGTCACCTTTGGATTTCTTTTTTTGTGAAGTATACTTTACTGAAAACTGAACACCTCATTAGCATGGAAAAAAGAGATCAACAAAGTAGTCTGGCATTTAGCTCCAAAATTGGGTGTTCCTGGGTAGAGTTTGATGGTCTCCATAACCCAGGCTCCAAACTTTAGTATGCCATTCAACCCGGTCCCAAGCATTGTCTTAATGCACTGGCAGTGCTTTTTCCTCCACTCCTGCTCTCTAGAAAAATGCACACTATAACTCAGCCTGCTGAGAAAATGTTCATTTTATCTCTGAACCTCATGACCATTTTGAAATTAAGAGACAATGTTTTGAGGGGAAGTGGTAGAGAAGGAATTTCTTGTTGCTATTGGAATATGAGTGAGATATTCCTAGCCTTCCTCTAGCAACAGGCATTCAGCAGAGTCAAACTAGCATTCTTAGACACGCAACAAATAATTGTTGGAGGCCCACAATGGTACAGACATTTGTTAGCCCTCGTCCTCAAGGAAGAATATGTAGCCAGTATATTGACAAATATTATTTATCACTATAAAGCCTATCCTGGTCTTGACATGAGAGAAGTTTGCTTTGTCTTATTCCCATACAGCCCAGTTACGATATTTTTATGTAAGTTGTGAATGCTAGTGGCATAGGACCTGAGCAGTCAATTCACAGAAGAAAAATTGAACAGCCAAAAAAAAAAATTAAAACCCATATGAAAAAATGTTCAGCCTCATAACTAATTTAAAACATCCAACTTTAAACATCAATGACATATAACCCAATTTAGTCTTCACAGGGGAAAGCCTAAATCCTTCCTAATGCCTTTGGAATTCTTCAGAATCACTCAGAATTCTTTTCACGTCTTATTTCACTTTGGCTGAATGAGTTGCGCGCGTGGATGGAGCATCTTGTTATTTCACAATGCTGCCCTTTTTTTGTAAACAACGTGCCACAAACATGGACCATATCCCCTTTCCTTAATTTTCATACAAAGAACAGATTTACCAAAGGCTTATGGTGACAGAAAGGTTATGAGTGGGATTTCTCTAAGCCCTACTTATTTTAAGGGCTGCCCCGCCTCCTCTGTTTTCTGAATACCTGTCCCGGGACTCAGCCCCGCCCATGCCCCCACCTCTGCCCTGAATCTCCTACCTACACATCAAAACGCAACATCCCTCATTTTTTTCCTGCAGTTTTTCACCCCCTACTTGGCTCAGGCATTCTGAGACACTGATATTTTCCCCTGAATAATAAATCTCTCTTCTGTGTCCCACCCTCTGCACAGAAAAACTGAACCGACAAGACTTTGAAAGCTCCTGCCTCGACCTTCCGTCCACTCCACAAGATTCTCTGAAAAGAATGGAATGGCTGAGATATTTGTTTTCTCATTATTTTGAATTATGCCACCTCTTTGAAAAGCAGAAACGGCTGTAATCAGTCTGGGCTTTAAGTATACATTTTAAAATCTTTTTTATTAAATAATTAACCTTTTCCCAATAATAATACTCAACGCCAGTGAAGGTATAGTGAGATAGTCACAGTCACATATGACTACCAGGAATGCAGACTGGTAAAAATTTGCTGGAGAGCAATATAAAAAAAGAGCATGAAAATCAAGACATTCTAAAGAATTCATACTTCTGAGCCTAGTAATTCGATGTCCATAAATTTATGCTGGAAATAGCGATTTATGAATTGCTTTTTATGTATAAGGTGTTCCTTACAGTATTGTTTATAACAAGAAATTTAAAAGTCCGATGATAAGAGAATAATTGAATAAATGATAGAATATTCATACAAAATGCAGCCATTAAAAATTGGGGTTTTTTTTTGAGGAAATCGTAAGGCATGGGAAATGTGTTATTCCTGCTACTGGACTTAAGTTCTCTAAAAACATGATTAATTGATGATTAATTCATATTTGTAACTCCCAAATTTCAACACAGTGCTTGCCATGTGGTATGTGCACAAAAAATATATACATATATTTGGTGAATGGTGAATAAATGAATGAAGGAACAAGTGAATTTTCGCTTGTTGAAATTCCCTTTCTCTTTCTCTAATGCTTTATTGTTCTACGTGATCTCTACCCTTTTGGAATATACAATTAAGATGCGAAGACAGGATAAAGACATGTAACAAGAGTGAACAAAAGAAGACTCTTTACAAGGCTTCACTGACTTCCTGTTTCCAGGCCTTGGAAGGAGCTTGGAAGTCACCACTCCATCCTAACAAAAGGTAAAAAGCTACACAACCTGAAAAATCAACAACTCCTCTTGGATCCATTAGAGAGGCCAGAGGGCAAACCACTGCCCCCAAGACTGGAAAGACAGATAGGTGAATATAGGGACTCATGGATTGCCAGAGCAGACATACATAAATGGAAACCTCTGTGGGAACCAACGGCAGGTAGGAAAACGTGAACTATAACTGATGAATTGCTGGAGGGTCAGTGCAGACAACTCTGAGAGTTATAATGAAGTACCACATCATGTTCACACTGTGGGGAGATGGAGGGGTGGGGGAAAAAATCTGAAACGTCCTGGCGAAAACTCGTAAACCCATCTCCACTGCTTGAATAAACAGACCCAAGTATATTAGCTACCAACCCTTCAAGAGATACATAGTATTCATGATCAAAGGTTCGCACATTGTCCCGGAAATTGCAGTAAACCTCTCCCACCCATACACCTACTCTCTCCAACAGTTTGAGAAGACGAACATAGCTAAGTAATTGATGAAGAATTTGGATTCACACCTGCTAAGCGACTCGAACTCTTTTTTGTTCAGCTGTTAGTCTTGACACCAAGTTTCCAACAAAGCACAGGTCTTATAAAATTACCTGGTTAAAGATCTTCCAAATTAATACATTCAGCAAAGAAAAAATTTCAGTAAAGGCGAGATTAAGACAAATGACAGAAATACTGTATATCTATGTACATAAACTGTAATGATATCCAATAATTTTTCCCCCATCCCACCCTGGCCCATCCAAGTTTCGTTCCTTTGGGGGCAATATCATCCCCATTGAGAATGAATGGTCTGCACTAAATCTGATGGGGAAAAAAGCTATTTAAAGTGCAATGCTCTTAAAATGCAGTGCCAGATCTGTAGAATTATCTTTGTGTGTAAGATTCACAGCATATATAAAAGGCAGCACATTATTCTCTTAAGCATTTCATTCAATCAGTTTATTTTTTTTTTTCCAAAAGGTTCCTATTTCTTTGAAACTTGGGGGTGGGGGGGTAGTGAGAAGTAAAATCTTGAAAGAAAAGAAAACTTTGACAATAGAAAAGCAGCAAATGATTAAATTAGAGATAAAATTCACTATCTATTTGAGCACTCCTGACATGCCTTTGATAGATTGCTATTGGCAATTCTATACATAGTGCCTTGCATTTCTCTCTTCGCCCCTCTCTCCCATTCTCTCTCAATCATTCATTCTGCATATAACATACACAGCCACATATCTATATCACTGAGAAAGGATCAATCATTTTTTCCCTATGCTGCTGAGACATACAATATTTATCACAGGTTATAGCAGAGAAGAAAAGAAAAATCTAAGAATATTCCCTTCAGCTGTATTTATGTTGTGGAACCAGAGCGTACCAGTCTTCCTCGTTTTGTTTAGTCGTCCGCTCAACCCAGAACAATCTGTAGTGCAACCAGGGTGATAAAGTTAGGTGCCCACTGGCCGTTGGAAGGAAAAACAGACCTGGTTATTGGGGATCTTCCTCACCGTATTAAACACGAGTCCCATTCGGCAAACTCCCTTCCATTTCTTTAAACCTCTCAATACCTTGTAAATCAAATATTTATCAACTGAGAACCTCTCTTCTAGCTGTCTGATGTTTCAGCTCTGACAAAGTTGGACACTAGCCAGTTGGTGAAGAAACCTGTTAAAGGAAATCAGCCACAAGAAAAAGAAAAACTCTATTTCATTTTTATTTCACAGGAACAAACTGCCAACGACCTCCCCCCACTTTTTCTTTAAACTTGCGCTCGTAAGAATGCTTGTGTGGAAGGAACAGGTCTGGCTACTCTTTTAGTCGACACATATTTACTGGACAGTCATCAGGTCTTTGCGTCCTTGTAATCCATGTTTAAAAGCTGCTGAATGGCTATTAAGGTGACATTGTAACCAATAGGCAACTCACAGGAGTACGTGCCTAAGACATAGTGGCTTACAAAGGTGAACCAGGATCCGTTGGACCAACCATATGCTACAGGAGGATAGAGGAGCTGTTTATAGAAAGCTTTCTGAAGGAGACAAGCCCCGAACTCTGACTTAAAACAGAAGAAGGAATCCATATGGTGAGTGGGCAGAGAGAGGCTACAAATCGACAGGAAGGCACAATTGGCCTATTTCCAGGAAAAGGAATCACTGCAACAAAGTTACCAGGTAGATGGACCACATTTAAAATGTCAGAACCATTTTCAGAACTGTTCTATAACCAGTTATATAGACTGCACACCCTAAAGTAACACCGTCAATAATTACCTACGAAATCTCTTCAGTTACGAAACTTCAGTGTCATGAGTGATATTGCATTCGCTGTAGTTACTGGCTTATCGATTTTCGGAAAGACATACTCAACACACTGAACACGAACTGGGTTACCCAAGACCAAAGTGCGTTCTGTATTTTGTTCTGAACTCTGATACACAAGAGAATGACGAGTGGCAATTTTTAAACATATGCGCTCTCAGGACCCACCACGGGAGTTTCTATTCCAGTGGATCCAGGGGCATAGCAAGGCATCAGTGGTTTTCAGAAACTCTACAGATGATCCTAAATTGCACTACAATTGCAGACTATGGTTCAACATAGCTTCTTATGGCAACAATTTCCAAAATCACTGGCCTCAACTTAGTACTTTAGCATATCTACATACTGTTTCAAAAGTTGGGTCTTCAGCTTACCCTGCATTTTCCACTTTCAGAATCTGCATTCCCTTTTGGGAGAAAAATCATGAACACTGCACTTCCCAGATGCTACAGCTAAGGATTTCTGCATAATCGTATTAGTCCCTCGCACTTAACACTAATGTAAGAACGCCTGCGTGGCGTAAGTATACCACCATATTTGCAAAAGCCTAATAGCCGTCACATGACCAAGAATTTATGTAAACAGTATTGCTGGTTTATATCAGGGGTGTGTGTGTGTGTGTGTGTGTGTGTGTGTGTGTGTGTGTGTGTGTGTGTGTGTGTAACTACAGAAAAAAAGAGAGAAGATAAAGTTCTGGTCCAGCTCTCATATCAAGTGCCTACACAGCATCAGGCACCTTGCTGGGCACTGGGCACCTGGCAATTCCTGGTGGTATCACCAACATTGCTTTCATGAATCTTAAGAGTACAGCAGAAAAGGCAGAAAATAAATAAGTACACAACATATCATGATTCATATAGTAAGTACTGGGAAGAAAATCAAGGAGGTACAGTGACAGGGGAAGGAAGGAAAAAGCCTTCTCAGCAGAGTCAGAGAAGGTCTCTTTAAAGTGGTGACATTTAACATTTAAGCTTTCAGCTAAGACCTGATGGGTAAGACGGTGTTACAGGTATATGAGAAAACCTGGGGCTGGACAGAACTTAACCATCCTGAGCCATCTATGAAATGATGAAATCAAACTTCATGGTTTCAAATGATACTTCCTGCTCTAAAATTCTATAAAGAACAGACTCAAGTAATTAGTGGGTAAATAGGGAAATGAAAAGCATTAAGCAAAGCATTTTACTCCAATCAGATAGACATGCTAAAGTTAGAGATGGAAAAGATCTGTCTGTCTAATTCCAAGTCCACCAATTGGTTCAATGACCCAGAAATGAGGTTACTCGTCTTTTCATGTTAGTATAACCAGGAACCTCTACTCACAGGTCATCTATATGGCATTTCTTGAAAACACTACTTTAAAAGGGAAAGCTTAATGGACAAAAATACATAAATGAATAATGTAAAACAAAGACAGGAATCAATTATTCTCATTAGTTAAAAGGACAGAACAAGAACTAATGGCTTTTAAGCTGTAGCAGGGAAAACTTGGGTTAAATAGAGCAGAACCTCACTAATTCTCACTTCAATAATTTCCAAACCCTATAATTTCCAGTAAGAAAACTAGTACTCTTGGCTACATTTCAATAAGCATTTAATAGCACAAAGGTAGATAAAGAGCTCTCACAAACTAGGTTCTATTACTCTTCAAAATATGCTGCAGGAATATCTGTGACGTAGAGTCCCACATAATGGTACTAATAAAGTAAAAGTCCTCTGTAAAAAGTAATAAGTTAAATATAAATGTGGCTATGGCAGCCTCCTGTCCTTAAAGAACTTTCTCTCTCAGATGAGCTTTTATTCTCAAGATCAATAAATCATCGGGGTGTTTCCATATAAAAATGTGAATTAGAAATCAGACATCAAAGTATCTTCTTTCCACCAGGAAGAAGATTTGTTTCATAAAATTTTCTACTATATTTATTTTAAATTGATACATACATCACACAGAAAGATGAAAATTGTGCTCCAAGGTCATCTTTTCTATATATTCAGAATACAAAGAGAAGCACTACTTCAAAATAAAACAAAAAAAACTGAAGTAAATTATGTTATGTCTGTTTTAGCATTGAAGAGGCCAACCTCTCCTCTTTAGCTTAGAAAGTTCATGGTTAAGCTTGGGCATGGAGTGTTTCAACACTGGATCAGTGGTTCTTAATAAGACCTCTACCACGTGCTGAGGGGCTGCAACCTTCCATGGACATATCAGCAATTTGTCATCCAAGAGTGAAATGTGTCTGGGTTAAAACTGAGGATATAAACTGTTGTGTGAAAGGCAATGTCTTATCAGATAAAATGCCTTATACAAAAGGACTACAGTGCGCTGGAAATAAAAAAGTAAAAGGTATAGCAAAATGGCCAAGTGGGTAAAGCCAAATAAATGCTACTAGTAATATCAGCCAGTGTTTACTGGGCAAGCACTATGTATCAGGTGCTTCTGGAACTCTTTATTACTTCTTCTCATCTTCACAGTTACCCTCAGGGCACGTATTGTTATCATTCTTATTTTCAAGACCAGGAAAAAGAGACTTGTTGAGATTAAGTAACTTTCCCAATTTCAACAGTAAGTGGTAGAACTGGAATTTGAACCCAGGAAGTCTCATTCCAACCCCTCTTCTCTGAATGTATACACTGCAATTCAAGCTATAAGCACATAAAATGATTTGGGGGGGAAGAGTGTTAAACCAATCTATTTGGTTATTCCCATTTCAAAGACATCTTAAATCTCCTATATTAAACCCATGTCAGGAGGACTCAAATCATAGGGTTCCTTCCAAAATGAAAAGGGCATATGCCTTCTTCCATGATGGTCTGGCAACAAGGTTTATTGTCCTAAGGTAGAAGGCCCATTTGATACATAGTGGAAAAGGCCCACCCCTTTCAGTCCATGGGATTGTGGGAAAATTTTGGAAGACAGAGGTAGAAAAAGAAAGCAGATATCAGAGTCTTTTATTATTTTCTTCTCCTACCTTACCTTCCTCATGACTTTGTAGAATTAAAGGGGTTAGATGTAAAGAAAGCTGAAAGAGGCTGCTTTACGCATTCTCCTTACCTACGAGAAGCAACAGTAATGTAATCTCAATGGCTCATCATGTTCAGGGAAAAGGAAAGCCAGAAGTCAGCTCCCCTGACTGCCCTCAGTCCCTGTTGATGGAGATGGGATTGAGAAATTGAACTACAAATTAGAAATTAGTTGAGTCTTAACCAAGCAGAAGAGAATGGGGGATGGGTTACACCAGTATCACACTTCAGCCCTGGTACTATTAGAACAAGAAGAGGAAAAGTTGTACTCGAGCACTCAGTTCCAGGAGCAGCTCAGAACAGCCATCCCTCGGCAGAGATCAGCAAGGTACAAAACACAGTGACTCATGGTCAGGTAAGCAATTACCCTCTTTCATGTACCTCAGTGCCATGGCAAATAAAAGATGGTTATTAAGGTTTGAATTGGGTTCCCCCAAAAAGATACGTTGATGATATCACTTGTATGTGGAATCTAACACAAATCAACATATCAACGAAACAAAAACAGACTCACAGATACAGAGAACAGACTTGTGGTTGCCAAGGGGGAGTGGGATGGGGGAGGGATGGATTGGGAATTTGGGATTAGCAGGTGCAAACTATTATATATAGAATGGATAAACAACAAGGTCCTACTGTATAGCACAGGGAACTATATTCAATATCCTGTGACAAACTATAATGGAAAAGACTATGAAAAAGAATATATATGTATGTATAAATGAGTCACTTTGCTGTACAGAAGAAATTAACACAACATTGTAAATCAACTATACTTCAATAAAATTTTTTTTAAAAGATATGTTGAAATTCTAACCCCCAGTACTTCAGAGTGTGATTTTATTTGGAAATAAGGTTGTTTCAGGTGTAATTAGTTAAAACAAGGTCATACTGAAGTAGGGTGGTCTCCTAATCCATATGAGTGATGTCCTTATAAGAAGATGGCCATATTAATACAGAGATACACAGGGGGACACCATGTGATGATGAAGGCAGAGACTGGAGTTATGCAGCTGCAAGCCAAGGAATGGCAACGATTGCTCGCGTACTACCACACGTTAGGAATGGGCAAGGAAGGAGTCCCCTAAAAGTTCTGGGCAGAGCATGGCCCTGCCAACACCTTGATTTCGGACTTCTGTCCTCCAGAACTGCGGACAATAAATGTCTGTGTCTTAAGCCACCCGGTTTTTGGTACGTTGCTGTAGCAGGCAACAAGGAAACTAATCTAATGGGCTTGGAGATGGAATTCCGAAAGACTGAGCATTTTATTTGAGCAATCTACGGAGAGGCTGATTTACATAAAGAGACTATTTGAACATTAGACTAAAAAATAGCTGGGGTTTTCTTCCCCCACTAGCCAGTGGGTGGGAGCTTGTGAAGAAGGTCAGCTTACTATTGAAAAATGAAGAATTTACATTTTCTTTGCACATCTAACTATAGTGTGAGTATATCTGTGACCTCACATCATGTGATTACTAAAACTGTCAGAACTTTGCTTCCTAGATAAATAAGAAAACATGGTCAGGGCAGTAAATAGTCCTACGTGGTTGAATGGCAGCAAGTGAATGCATGAAAACAAGGCACATTGTTTTCTCAGTTTTCCCAATTTGCTCATTTAAACAACTTTTTCTGTTTTAATCCCCTTAAGTGTGTTGCCAGAAATTCCAGTATTACGAAGGGTGTTGACACACAGGTTTATGAGAACCTCTGCTCATTGTTCTCCCCTTCAGACACACTGTCGACCAGACTCGCTTATTAAACACACACACTGTGGGTTGGGCACTGCAGTTATCATGTCAAAAAGATATAATTTGTCTCCTCAAGAAACAGTCAAGTAAGTCATGGACTATAGGGAAGTGTGTTAATTATGTGGCAGGATATTATTTTTTTTAATAACTTTCTCAAATTGGAGTAAAATGCTGCAAGGATGAAGAGAGACAGTGAGACCTGTATGGTAAATCTACACAGAGCCACAAGAAATCGGAAAGATTTCTTACCTAGCAAGGCATGAGAGCAGCCGTGGCCAGAAGGGGCCATGTGGATGATGGAGTGGATTCTTTTTCTGCGAATTTCCTGAAAAAACACCAAAAACTAGGTGACTTAAAACAGCAGAAAAATATTCTCTCAACAGTTCTGGAGGCCAGAAGTGCAAAATCAATGGGTCAGGGACTTCCCTGGCAGTACAGTGGTTAAGCCTTTGCCTTCCAATACAGGGGACGTGGGTTCAATCCCTGGTCGAGGAGCTAAGATCCCACCTGCCTCGTGGCCAAAAAACCAAAAAAACATAAAACAGAAGCAATACTGTAACAAATTTAATAAAAACTTTAAAAATGGTCCACATTTTAAAAATCTTTTTTTTTTAGCAATGTTGCAGGCATCTGCTTTCTTTATATATACATATAAATTTACTTATTTTACTTATTTATTGTTGGCTGCGTTGGGTCTTCATTTCTGCGCACGGGCTTTCTCTAGTTGCGGCGAGCGGGGGCTCGGTGCATGGGCTTCCCATTGCAGTGGCTTCCCTTGTTGCGGAGCACGGGTTCTAGGCATGCAGGCTTCAGTAGTTGTGGCACGTGGGTTCATTAGTTGTGGCTCATGGGCTCTAGAGTGCAGGCTAAGTAGCTGTGGTGCATGGGCTTATTTGCTCCGTAGCATGTGGGATCTTCCCAGACCAGGGCTCGAACCCATGTCCCCTGCATTGGCAGGTGGATTCTTAACCACTGTGCCACCAGGGAAGCCAAAAAAAAAATCTTAAAAAAAAAAAAATCAACGGGTCAGCAGGGCTGTGCTTCTTCTGAAGGCTCTAGGGAAGGGTCTGCTCCGTGTTCGCAGCTTGCTGTGGTGCTGGCATTCCTTAGTATCCATTGGCTTGTAGACACATCACTCCAATCTCTGCCTCCATCTTCACTAGGCCTTCTTCCTATGTCTCTTCTGTTTCTTCAAATCTCTCTCTCCTTATAAGGACATCAGTCATTGGACTTAGGGCCCATCTTAATCCAGTATGACCTCATTTTAAATTGATTACATCTGCAAAGATCCAATTTCCAAATAAGGTGGCATTCACAAGTACTAGGGATTAGAACTTTAACATATCTCTTGGGGGACAGAATTCAATCCACACATGGGGTGATGGATATTTAGAAGATGCTGGCTTTTTTTTTTTTCCTTATAAACAAAAAACATTTAATTCTTTTTTTCTTTTCTGTTTTTTTTTTTTTTGCGGTACGCGGGCCTCTCACCGTTGTGGCCTCTCCCCTTACAGAGCACAGGCTCCGGACGTGCAGGCTCAGCGGCCATGGCTCACAGGCCTAGCCGCTCTGCGGCATGTGGGGTCTTCCCG
>NC_041219.1:64446380-64518631 GCF_002837175.3 Physeter macrocephalus | reverse complement strand
CATGTGGGATCTTCCCGGACTGGGGCACGAACCCGTGTCCCCTGCATCGGCAGGCAGACTCTCAACCACTGCGCCACCAGGGAAGCCCTAGACATTTAATTCTTAAAGTTCCGGAGTCTGGGAGTCCACAATCAAGGTGCCAGCAGACTTGGTTTCTGGTGAAGGCCAGCTTTCTGGCTTGTAGATGGCTGTCTTCTTGCTGTGTCCTCACATGGCAGAGGGAGAGGGCACTCTTTTGCTCTTCTTATAAGGGCACTAATCCCATCATGGGGGCCCCACCTTCATGACCTCATCTAACCTTAATTACCTCCCAAAGGCCCCATCCCTAAATCCCATCACACTGGAGGTTAGGGCTTCAACACATGAATCTGAGGGAAGACACATTCAGTCCATAACAAAGATCACATGTTCTGCCTCTCCAGACCCTCCGCTCTGTCCAAGCTCGAGCACAATGCAAGGGCCCTAAAACTCAGTCTCTATTCCAGAAAAAGAAGGCTAAATCTCCAATGGATTGACATTAAGTATCAATCACCTTGGGAGAAAACAGGGTCTTAATATATAAATTGAGCTGTAGCCTCCTTATACATTTTGCTTTCCTAGGTAGTGGACTGAAATTCAGACACAGGACAATACATTTGAGGAGATGTACAAAATATTTTTGAAGCACAAAGAAGAGCAGGGAAAGCAGACTAAGGGGCTAGGAAGTGTTTCTCAGAAGCAGTGGCCTTAAGCTAAGCCCCTCAGGAAGAGTAAAAATTAAATGCACAGCAATAAGAGATAAGAAAAATGCAAAGGCCTTCCTGGCAGAGAACCATGTGAGCTTAGGCACAGAGTCAAGTAAGAGTATTCAGGACACTGGGATTCTTGCAGTATGACTCGATGTAAGAGTTGTATGAGGAAGAGAAGGAGATGGGGCTAGAGAGGTGGGTTGCGGCCAGATCGCAGATGTCAGAAGGATGACTCCAGCAGGTACGTGAAAGAGAGCGTGAGAAAGGCACCAGTGGAGATGGAGACCGGTTAGATTAGTGCAATAAATCTCCCTAAAACAATGGAGACCTGAAGGAAGACAGTCGTGGAGGGATGGAAAGGAAATATATCTAATCACAAGGAGAAAGTTAATACAACCCCCGGTTTTCTCAGTTGGATGACCAAGAGCAGCAGCTTGCAGCATTTTGACTGTGATCCATGTTAGGAAGTATTTTACACTGAGACACTGTGTACACACATCCACACACCACACTTGCATTCACACTTATGAATAACTGAGACTAAAGTTTCACAAAACAGTACTGAGTCTTACTATATGTAATGCACTCTGATATTTTCAATTCTGTTTCTGTTGTTAAATGCTGGTCACAGATGAATAAAGAAGATGTGATATATATATGTGTGTGTGTGTGTGTGTGTATGTATATATATATATATATATATATGTGTGTGTGTGCAATGGAATATTACTCAGCCTATATATATATATATATATGTGTGTGTGCAATGGAATATTACTCAGCCATAAAAAAGAATGAAATAATGCCATTTGCAGCAACATGGATGGACCTAGAGATTTTCATACTAAGTGAAGTAAGTCAGACAGAGAAGGACAAATATCGTATATCACTCATATGTGGAATCTAAAAAAAAATGATACAGATGAACTTATTTACAAAACAGAAATAGAGTAACAGACATTGAAAACAAGCTTATGGTTGCCAAAGGGGAAAAGAGGAGAGGGGATAAATTGGAAATTTGGGATTAGCAGATACACACTATTATATATAAAATAAAAAACAAGGACCTACTATATAGCACAGAGAATTATATTCAATATCTTGTAACAACCTATAATGGAGAAGAATCTGACAAAGAATATATATATACATTATATATATATATATAACTGAATCACTTTGTCGTACACTTGAATCACTGTAAATCAGCTATACTTCAGTTTTTAAAAAACACACGTTTTACTGTTCCTACAGTATAAAAATAAATGAATAAATACTGGTCACAACCCATTAAATTAATTTCACAACCCATTAATGTGTCACAATTTAGAAAGTGTTTAGGAAATCACTTACTGAGGGGATGATAACACTGTCGCAACAGAAGTAAACACAGGAGGAGAAGTTGCAGCAAAGGAGGGAAGATGAAGAATCAAGTTTTAGATACTTTGCTTTTGATGCGCTGGGACTAAAGCTTCTCTGGGCGGCTTTGGTTCAGACTCCAGTCATCCCTCAGTTTCCACGGGGATTGGTTCCAGGACCCCTGGGGAACACCAAAATCCAAGGATGCTCAAGGGCCTTGTATAAAATGGTGTAGTATTCGCACATAACCTGTGCACATCCTCCAGTAAACTTTAAATAATCTCTAGCTTACTTATAATACCTAATACAATATAAATGCTACGTAAATTGTTGCCAGCTTGCAGCGAATTCAAGTTTTGCTTTGGGGAATTTTCTGGAATTTTTCTTTCAAATATTTTGGATCTATGGCTGGATGAACCCGTGGATATGGAACCCAAGGATCCAGAGGGCCAACTGTATACAGTTGCCTGAAGAGCTGAACTTTGGCTCTAGAGATGACCTTCTAGGGAGGCCTATCTGAGGAGAAATCTGCTGGGTCCACAAGAGACATCCCCACCGGCTCTCACCTCCAGGCCCAGGTACTGCTTTGCTCCGTGCCCCTGTTGCCCTGCAAAAAGAAGAAATCATTTTCCCTGATCCTGTATATGTTTAAGTAAACACTGGACAAAGATCAAAGTCAATAAGTGTCTGATAAAAAAATGGAAAATTAATAAATGAACCCAAGGAAGGAAAGGCACCCTCAGATTTTGAATTTCTGAAATTTCAGATGCACGTTGTTGACAGGAATGAACATTGGAGACAGAATTTTAAACCTCACAGCAATGCTTTTACTAGATAGACGATGCACACGACCGAAGAATCAAGTATATAATCAGTTATTTCTGGAGTATATTTCTGTTCAACTTATTCGTTAGTTTTATAAAACTCCGACAAACATAAAGGGGTACTCACTGAATATCGTGAAGCTCGAACTCTGCATACACACTGTCGACTCAAAAAAAAAAAAAGCACAACTTGAGAGTTGCAAGTTAAGTTTTATTTGGGGCAAAATGAGGACTGCAGCCCAGGAGAGAGCATCTCAGATAGCTCCGAGAAATTGCTCCAAAGAGGCAGGGGGGAAGGTGAGTATATATGTGATTTTGGTGAAGGGGGAGTACATTCAATCGAGCACATATTTTTTTTGCAGAAGGTTTCTGTTAGTCCCAAGGAACAGTCGTCACTATGAAGTATTTTAGTGTTTTTCTAGATATGAGGAGAAACAAGAATTGGGCTCACAAAATTGGCACCTGAAAATATCTATCTGAAGACCTGCTCTGCTAGTTTCTCCCAGAGCACGGAGCGCCTCATTTCAGCTCTCCACCCTGAACGCCTTTCAGGGGGTGTTGAAAATCAGCGGCTGCAGCAACACATAACTAAATTCTTGTAGAGGTAGATGGCAAGTGCCAATGACAAGGGCCAATTTGTAGTTGACAACACGCACATACACATACATACACATACACTTCTCTTTTTCCCGCCTTTTAAGCAGATTTTTCTCTCCCTCTCTCACTCTCCCATACTCTGGTCCCCTGACCCTCTCACACACAAATCTCTCTCCAACCTTGAACTCTGACAGATTCCCTGTTTTCGCTACCAACCACCACTAATTGGACCATCCATCTCAGAGTATAAGTTATGAAGAGGGCTAAAATGTCATCATCATGACTTAGACAAGCAGAAGTTTTCCATTTCTATTTCAGTTGGGTATCGTGTGTTTAGTGGTAGTTTTCTTGTACTGGTTTTCTTTTGCCATCGACACCACAAGAAGTTGGCATTCCCTCCACAGTCCTACCCTAGATTCCATTTCTTACTTTATGCATCACTGGTTCCAGAAAATCTCATTTACTTTCATGGCGTCAACTACCATCTAGGTAGGCCTAATAAGCCAAGTCTCTCTCTTCATACCTCTTTTCTGAGTTCCAAAACTATTTCTAAACCCACCTATTAGGTATCTCCATGTGGAGCTGTACGATTTTGATGTGTCCAAACAGAATTCATTTTTCATCCCCTCTCCCAACTCACCCCTTCCTAAACCCATGCCATCTCTTGCATTCTTGATCTTAGTTCACTGGAGGAGAGAGGTCTTTTAAAGTAAAGGACCGATGGAAAGTCAAAATAACCCTGGTCCCAGAATTCTATTGCTTTAACAGAAGCTCTTCATCCTCATACAAGAAGGGGAGATTTGGGACTTTTTAACCAGAGAGTTGGTCTTATGAAACACTGAAAAGCACCCCACCATGCTGATTGAAAAAAAAAAAAAAATCCTTTGGACTGCCAAATTCGGCTTGATCCCTCTCTTTCTTTATCTTATTTTTCTGCTTGGTCTATGAATTTCAGCAGGCCAGTAGAGTCAAGTGAGAGCCTACCTAAAATGTGGAAAAAAAAAAATATAAAGTTTCACTGAAGACTTCAAACCCCTTTAGCCCAAAGCTAGGACTCTTTAAGAAAAAAAAAACAAACCCGTCTGTTATCCCACTCTGTTCATCTAAAAAGCAGGTGCTCATTTGTAAGCATCTCTGTTCTCCACCAAACACCTTCTAGGCAGGCACACAGGAAAGCTTTGGTTTGAATGTCACAGCCTGGTTTGATAAGACGCATCTAGCCTGTTAATTGGTCTCTAGGCTTTATTCATCTACCTCTTATCACTAAACTTGCTGCTCCTAAAGAGGAGACACAGAAAAATTCTCAAGAGCTGGTGAGTAGATTTATCAGGACTTTTAGCATTCTGTCGGTGCCTATGGTACTCAGCTGCTGAGTTACACTGAAGAGGACCAAACTCTGGTTGAAGAGAATAGCATGGCAGGGAGAATTTCTTTTTCCCCATCTGTTATGAACTGAATGTTTGTGACCCCCTGCCAAATTCATATGTTAAAATCCTAACCCTCAATGTGACAGTATTAGGAGGTGGGGCCTTTGGGAGGTGATCTTATAGAAGAGACTCCAGAGAGCTTTCTTACCCCTTACCCTCATTTGAGGACATAGGAAAACAACGGTCATTTCTGACCCAGGAAGTAGGCTCTCATCAGATACCAAATAGATAGCAAATCTGCCTATGCCTCGACCCTGAACTTCCCAGCCACCAGAACTGAGAGGAATAAATGTTGTTTTAGCCACCCGGTCTGTGGTATTTTTGTTATACCTGCTCAAACGGACTAAGACACTGTCCAAAGATACCACTTGGCTCAGAGAGATAGAAAGTAAATTTTTAAGTTATTACCACTTCATCTGAAAACAATAAATGAATCTCAAATGTCCAACAGTCACTGGAGTAGGCAAAGAAAGTACCAGACTATAATGGTTTAACTTTCTAAACTACAAAATGTCTGATGCAGTGTTTGACACAGAGCAGATACTCGGTAAATGTTCTGGTCCTTTCTCTCCCCACTTCCTTCTCTGTTCCCTCCTTTTCCTTCCCTTTCCATCTGTTTCTATTACTACCTTGCTGTACATGACTAACAGGCAGAAAATAGGCCGAAGCCAAATTACTTTAGCTCAGTAAGATGAGAAGTCCTATTCAAGACATGAATACTTAGAAGACTTCAAACTCTTCTAAAGAAGTGTTGGAAGGCTAAGGGGAGGAACATAGTTTCTTGGCCAGGCAGCCTTTTATGCATCCTGCAGGAGAAAATATTTCTGTATCTCATGTAGATGCCACTCCCCAAATCTGAAGACCCTAAAATCTCTGTTTTTCCTTCAGTAGATGGATGGCCTTACATCAGGTGAGAGGAATGACTAAATGCCAAACAAAGCCTGAGCAAAATATGAAGTGGGAAAACTTATATTTCCCATTTTTACCTCTCCTCTTACAATGTCCCTTAGCACTCCACCTGCCTAATCCTGGGAGTCTATCCTGCACCCTTTGCTTTCCAGAAAATAAGAACTATCCTTTCTTCGCTATTCTCTAAAACCACTGATGTCTGTCACAATACTACTGCCTTACATCAATATAAAGCTTTGGTGTTTGACCAGGGTTATAACTGATAATTACCACTCTTGGGCTTCACAACTCTGCAAAACAAGGAAAGCAGTTGCCCCCATTTTACAAATAGATAAAGTGAAGCTCAGGGCTTCTTCAAGGTCATATGGCCATAAAGTAAAAAATAACGTAAGGGAGCCTTCCTATTTGCCTTCACTGAGACGACAGCATGAAAAGGAGCTTTGTTTGGAAGTCTCTTGCACCATAAAGCGTGAAACATGATTCCGACATGAAAGTTCTACTCTCCTGACTGTCATCTTTTCTAGGCCTTTCTGGTTGACTTTCTCAGTTTATCTCTACAGCATTAATACAGTGAATTTTAAAAATTTAAAAATTGCTCCAAAAAATAAACTACCCTAAGAATTATGTTGGGTCCTTGGGTTTGTTCCACTGAAACGTCTTCTCAAGTTTCTTATGATGCTCCTGCCCAGACTCTACTAACTGAAGAAGTTAACAGGAGAGATCACATGAATCCAGTGGCTATTCAAATGAAATGAAGGAACTCATCCGTACCCTACCCCTCTTCTAGCTCAACAACCTAGATGGTAGTTGGTGTCGAACAAACTCATAAACACTGATGTATAAAGGTCTTTAACATACTCTATTTTAAATTACTCAAATAAGGACTAGAAATTACTAGAAAGCAGGCTGTTCCATTTACAACTTCGGAGCTAAGGGAACATGTGTAATCTCTATCCATATATAAATTAGTATTTCCCACGCAGCTCCCGTGTGATAGCGGGCTGTCACCAGGCTGTCACTCCAGAGCATGTGATTTTAAAAATGGAAGGAAAGATGGGAAGGAGGAGGAGAAAGGAAGAGAGGGAGGGAGGGAAGGAAGGAAGGAAGGAAGGAAGGAAGGAAGGAAGGAAGGAAAGAAGGAAGGAAAGGGAAAAAGAAAGAAATCTCTAGTCTTTATCTAAATACTCAGTATTGAATAAGTCATTTTGAGAACTCGAGAGCAGAGTCAAATTGCCTTTTTGAGTCTCGAAGTAAATTATCAGCCTGGTACAGACCTAGGCTAAGACAGATATAGCATTTAACTTCACGGGTGGCTATAATTTCTGGATCTGCGAAAGAGTGATTCCTACTTAGTATATTCCAAAAAGGACATGAAGTTTCTTAAAGGCCCTGTATAAATCAATTCACAACCATACTCAGATAGTTTGACTGTGACTCCAAAATGTCTGAGTTTCATTTTCTCCCTGTTAAAGATGAAACCACTGACATTCATTTTTTATGGACATTTTCAGCTAAAGACTTTTTTTGGTGAGTTAAAATTTGAAGAGCATGAAAGAGAAATTATTCTGATTTATGATGACTTCCAATCAGGACCAATTAAGAGAAAATGAACCGGGGAAATTGGAGTGGGGAAGGGAAATAAGATCCTGGAAAGTGAAAGTATTTAAACCTAAGTTTTCTTGCCTTTGCTCTCCCCTGGGTAGAATCAAGCAAGGCAGCCTCAGGACCAGGGTCCTTGTGCCCCCAGGCCTCACTCACATTCAGCTGTTTCACCTCTAATCTTGCTCTAGGCACAAACAGCTTCACCTGGGATTCAGCTACACCTGTGCTACCCTTTACCCAGGAGTCTATCAGACATACAGAAATGCTTGTCCTTTATTACAACATTCAAGTATTAATGTAAGTGAATTCTTCTAATAGTACCTCGTGCTCCAACTTATTTCTGACTTGGTTCCCACCGAAACACCTTCTGGCTTCAAGCTGAAAATCCAAGGCCTCAAATTTTACACATTTAAAAAAAGTATTTATGTCAGTACTCAGATCTGAGCACAAGGGGCCACATTACTGGGTCAGGGCTTTAGAGGGTCCCCATAGCACACTGCATTCATACACAAGCATGCACATACCCACACATACATACACAAACACACTCACATTTATTAAGGACTGCATGGGTGCTGCTGTCTCTCGGGATATGGCGCTGGCACGGGACTACTTGTATTTTAACCATCCACCCTCATGACCAACGCTGTTAAGACCCCAGAGAAACACTCTTCATCTCCTGCCCACAACGTCCGCACAAAAGGTGACTTCATTCAGTTACTGTAAAAGTCCGTGGGTTGTGCCATTGCTGATGAATGGACACTGCTTTAGAGCACGGAGGAGATTCCAGTGGCAAAAGTACTTAAGAGATGAGACAAATTAATTAGCCTGTCAAATCTTTCCTCTGAGGGAATGTGAAGGCGACAGATTATTGAATAACAAAGTATCGTTTCCCAGTAATGCTGTTTTGGGGGGGGTTTTTTGGTTTTTTTTTTTTTTTTTTTTTTTGCTTTTGTGTTCCAATTCATGGTTCCAGAGGTATTCACAAATTAGTACAATATGTGGAACCAATGCACCTGGTAGCTGAGAAACAATTCTACAATCTTAAATGTTCACATTACTCTTACATTTGTGTGTGTATAATTTGGATATATAATACAAATATACACACACACACACACACACTCAGATTTCTCAACCTTGGAACTATTTACATCTGGGATAGGATAATTCTTTGCTTTTGTTGCTGTGGTTCCTCCTGTTGTTGAGGGCCGGTGCTTTTCTGTGCGTTGTAACCTACTTAGCAGCATCTCAAGCTTTTCTCCACTAGATGCTAATAGTTTCTCTCCCCAGCAACACTTGTGAGAACCAAAAATATCTCCAGAAATTGCCAGATCTCCCCACATGAGAAGCACTGGGCTTGACATTACCTGTGAAACATGACATGGTTTCACTACAGTGGTAACCTGATGGATACTGAACTCTAGAAGTGTGCATTGTTCTATCTTTATAAAAACATTTATTACGATTGAATTAAATGTTTTAAAATTTAATTTAAAATGTCAGCCCTCTTAAATTACATTTAAAATTTTGATATTTATTCACTATATTCTGTATTTTACTTTTTAATAGACTACCTTGAATGTTTAACAGACTAGTTTGGATATTTTAGGAGACTATAAAGCCTACATGAAAAGAAATTTTAATTTTTGGTTTTACATTCACCTTAGCTTACATCTTTTGATAAAAAAAATATACTGAAATATACTTTGCATGGATTACATTTTTCATTTTTCTAATGAATTGATTATGAGAGAAATAGAGAACACTAAAGCAAATCTCAGAAAATAAAACCAAAGAGCCTAAGAGCATAAATGGAAAATCTTTAAAAGGTGGACTGCTTAAATTTTTAAAAACTAGAGCACTGAAAGTGAGGAGGCATCTGTCTAGCATCGACCCCTGTCTGAACCACATTATCTTGGGTGAGATGTGGTGAGGCCAGATGCAGATGGACAGAGAGAAGCCGGAAAGAGTGGTCCCAATTCCTTGAGGAGAACACAGCAGCGGAAGCACAGATCACGAGGCAGAAGTGGGGGTGGGGGGCAAGTGCCTCCATTGTAATTTCTATGGGAAGGAAAGGATGAAGCCCGGCAAGCAGGTTGAGGATTGGCTAATTTGAAAAAATTCAGTGGGCTCTGGAGCAGAGGGTCTGTCCCTGGTTGCCTGGTACCTGGCCCTGGGGCAATGAACGGGTATATGTGGCCCAGATAAAGCAGGTGATTGGGGGTGTGCACTTAGCTTCTCAGGAAGAGGAACTGACCAGCCAAAGCCTCTAGCCGAAGCCTCAATGCTAGGTCAAGACAGAATTTTTTAAAACTATATTACACCCACACATAGAATTCAGGGACAGGACCTTGCAAATTCCTCATTTGATAAAGATGCAATTACTGATCATAACAATTAAATGAGTAAGAAAGTTTTTTTTTTTTTTTCCAAAAGACAATAAATGCAACAGACCATTCACCTTCTTTGCTAAGTGAAGACTTCATTACTGACCAAACAATGAGAAAGAATGTAGTCCTCCTGTATTCTTGTCCTGGCCTGAAAAATTTTAGGTGTAGATCTAATTGAACATGATTCAAAAAGGATTTGAAATGACCTAAAGAAATTTATATATATATATATATATATGTACTGGGGAATAAATACTAGGTGAAGGGAAAATGAAGAGAGAAATATCCAGAGATGTAGTCCTGTTCTCCAGAAAACTGACTACATGAAAGCTCATGTCTTTAGGGCTTAGATCTTGTAGGGTTTGTAGACATGCCACAAATGTGACTGCCTAGTGACCTAAACAAAGAGAATAGCATTATTTGTTTCAAAATCACAAAATGCCTATCAGAAAATAAAAACTACTAGTTGCTCAGGAGAAATGCACCTTTTCTAGAAACTGGGAACCTGAGAAGAATCCATTCTCAATTCTTGGAGCTGAAAATCATCTGTTGTGTATAGACTGCAATTAACATTTGTAGCCGGAGGTTTTCTACACCAAACATTAGCTAAGAAGTTCTTTCACATTATGGTTTCCCTTCGTAGGATGCACTGGAGCCAACGGTGCAGTTGTTCTCAGCCCTGCTTCCTGTCACCACTACTCAAATTTCCCAGCTGGTTTCAGGGAGAGGGGATGATGGGGGGCAGCTGGGCCTGTACTAATGCAATCTTTAATTGGCAAAAATGCACCTCGACTGACACCATTGCCTAAGGCACCAGGTGACTGCAATGGCAGTACAAGCCCCATCCCCACCCCTTCTCCATCTTCCCCAGGTTCCGAGCACAGAAAATGACCTCTAGGTCAGCTTCTGGATGTTAACCGGCATCTTATCACTGAACAAGTGATGTGATAGTTGAAAATTACAGAGGGAGGCATCACGGTTTACATGTTTCAACTCACACGTTTTTGCTCCAGAAAATTAAATGCTTCTATTATCTCTACAGCAAATGTCACAAAATAGCAAACTCAGTGCAGGAAGGACGATGTGTATTACATCGTCCAAGAGGAACCACTCTTTTATAACCGATTAAACTCATCGCAGTTGAATATTCTAACAATTGTCACCAGTGCACAGTTCAAGTTACCACCTCAGTACAATTTGTTTACAATTATCAGGGTTACAAATGGCCTTCCAAATACATCCTGGAGAGGTCTGACAAAGTTTTCTGTCAAGTATGTACTGGCCCAGCAGGGCAATTTTCAATCTGGTCCCAGAATACTACAGGAGGTCAATTTCCAAGTTACAACAAGTATCTGACCTATACATGCTTTTTATGTGATGTGTGAGCTGTCATTTCCACACTGGACCACCTCCTCTAAGGCTACTTACTATAACTATTGTTTCTTCCAGCTGTGAAACAATTTTAAAGGCACTCACTGATCTTTGATAAATTTTTAAAACCCTCGCCTCTTAAACAAACAAACAAAAAACCCCACCTGTTTCTAAAGGTCTGATATTATGCAGAAATTATTTTCAGAGTGGCTATAATTCTCCATCTACTTCCCCTAACTAAGCCTAGTTTCTCTACTGTCCTGGTTGTATTTAATAACCTTTCATATTTAGCGAGTGCTTATTCTTGCTGGGCACTGTTCTCAGGTGCTTTGCTTCTCACACATTATGTCATTTTATGTTCAGGACAACCCTATGAAATTGTCTCCATTTTACAGATAAGGAGACTGAAGCGTGAATGACTGATCTGAAAAATTTGTCCCAGTTAACCCAAACAAGATAAAGACCTAGGATTCAAACTCAGGTTTGTCTGAACACAGATCCTACATCTTTAACCATTATGAGTCTAACAATTGTGCTATAATTTAATATTGCAGATGCATGTTTTGCTGATTTAATCAAATTTGTATACGTGTATTACATGTATACGTACACACACATGCATACACATATTCGTACTGTATTTCATGTATATAATAAGTTAAGTAGACTTTTGGGACTCGCCAAAGAACCTTTCAACCATGCTCATTTAAATTTTTTAAATAAGGTGTATTGGGCTTCCCAATTTAAATTTAATATCTCCTCATTAGGGAAATTTGGGGATATGCACAAAAGAAGAGAAAAGAAAAAAATCATCCAAATGCTTATGTTTAAAGCTGAATACTTTCTAATATTTTGTTAATCATAAATTACAACATTTTGGTTAGGAAAACATTCTATGGGAATGCACATTTCAAATGCTAAAGGCATGATCTTATAACATTTTTGATATAAAGTTTAGCCAACATAGGAGTCAAAGAGACATAGGTTCCAATCTCAAAGCTACCACTTACTGGCTGGTGACCTTAGGAAGCAGTTTGACCTCTTGAGCCTGAGTTTCCTTGCATGTAAAATAAGAATAATAATTATTCCTATCCCACTGGGATGTCCTGAAAGTTGAATGGGACAATACATGTAGAGTGCTTGGCAAACACTTAGTGCTCCAGAGAAGATGGTGGCAGTGGACATGCCATAATTTTCTTTTTCTTTCTGAATCACTACATTAAAACAGATAAGACAATTAGGTAGTAAACCAAAAATCCATGGTCAACGTTTACTGTGAAACTAGATGACTAGATTTCTTTAGAAACCTCAAAATATCAACCAGGGAGGACAAATCACCAGTCACAGGACCAGAGTGGCACCAGCATCTAGGCAGCAGAAAGCAGAGAGAAGCAAAGACAAAGCACCATGGACCCACCTGGGAACAGCCACTGAAACCAGGAGGGCTTTACGCAATCCAGTAATGGGCAAGTGCAAGGGGGCTCTCGGTAGAAACTGGGACTAGAAGAATTTAGCACTTATGAGCTTTCTTCTAGGACAGGGGTCCCTTTCAGGAAAGGGCCCAGCACTACGGAGAAACTTCTGGAATGTAATGAAAATTGAACAGAATTGGCCCAATTGAGACAAAGGAAAGAAAAGATCCAGATAAAAGTGGAAGTGGAGAACAGAAGCAAGAAGTCTTGGAAAACAGCAGAAGAGGGGATTCTCTGAAGTTAGAAAAGCTAGCCTGAATCAGGCCTCTAAAATTTCAGAAAACTGATTTCACATAAAAATGAGCTGCAGAAAAGCATCGAAGTCAAGTCCTATGCAAAGTTATTATATGATAAAAGAGAACAGAAAGCAGAATAACATCACTATAGATAATAAAAGCATATCAGAAAGACAGGGACAGATCAAAACGGTAACCTATTTCAAATAAACTAAAAGACATTAAGAAAATGATACAAGATGTAAAAGAACAGTATAGTCAGAATTAGAAAAACTCAGAAATGAGGTGACAGAGCATAGGAAAGAATTATAAATAAATGAAAAGACATTTCTGGAACAAAGACTAAACTGGAAGGAACACAAAAGCAAATAAGCACAAAATTCACCTTAAGAAAACAGGCGGTGAAAAGAAGGAAGGTTTTAAAAATCAAAAAGAAATAAAGAGCTAAGGATGAAAGAGAAAGTGGCAAAGGAATATAGGCAAAGCAGATTCAAATTACACAATATAAGAGTCCCTGAGGAAATAAACCAAAGCAAGAAAGAGAACAAATGCTAAAAACAATAATTTAAGAAAACTTTCCTGAAATTAAAAAAGAAAATTGAAACTATATATTGAAAGAACACACCACACATCTGAGAATATCAACTCAGAATGACCAACACCAAGGCATATTCTAATAAAGTCATTGGATTTTGAAGAAAATTAATTATTTGAGCATCTAGGGGAAAAGGGCACGTGATTTATAAGGGAAAAAATTAAGTTACCATAAGACTTTACGACAGCAATGCTTTATGACAGGAAAAAAAGAGTGACCTAATTAACATACTCAAGGAAAGAAGTGTCTAAAGGAAATATAAAGAAAAGAATTTTTATTTAGCAAAACTGACTTTCAGACATAATGAGCATACACAAACTGTTATCAACCTGTAAAAACTCAAGGAATATTATTCCCATGAGCCTTGCCTGAGGAATATTCTAGAAATGAGCTTCAGAGAACCAAAATCACTAGAGACATAGACACGAGGACTGATGGTGAGAACTAAATATATAAAACATATAATTATTATAGAACTATGAGCAAATGAGCATTAAAAGGGGAAAGTAGAGTATTAATGGCTATATGCTTAGGCAATATAGATATAGTACAGCTATAAAAATTAATGGGAGATGGGGAAAGTACATGCAACAAAATTTGTAGTTATTTTCAATGATCATATTGCCAGTGGTAGTATTAGTATCATTTGTGTATATACTATTGGAATTGAGTAATGATGATGAGTAATGATGCAATATTCTGATTCTATCATTCCCTGTGTCCTTGAGAACTAGGATTTTGGTATGGAAGAAAGGAAATAGAGGGACTCCCCTGGTGGTCCAGTGGTAAAGAATCCACCTTCCAATGTAGGTGACACAGGTTCAATCCCTGGTCCGGGAACTAAGATCCCACATGCCACGGGGCAAATAAGCCCGCGTGCCACAACTATTGAGCTCTCATGCCTCAACGAGAGAGCCCGTGTGCCACAAACTACAGAGCCCATGTGCTCTGGAGCCCACGCGCCACAACTAGAGAAGAGAAAACCCGCATACCACAACTTAAGTCCGAGCAGACCGTGCGCCATAACGAAAAAGATCCCACGTGCCTCAACAAAGATCCCGTGTGCTGCAACTAAGACCAGACACAGCCAAAAAAAAAAATAAATAAATAAGGAAAATAAACAAATTAAATAAATATTTTTTTAAAAAAAGAAAGGAAATAGAGATGCAATACGGAAGAAGTTCAGTAAAAAGCCCTGTCTTCCTGAATTTAAATTCGAACTATCAGTATGAACTCATAAAGTAACGTGTCCACTGAAGAAGCCTTGAAACAATGATCGTCCCAAGCAAGGAGACTGTGGTTTTGAAATATCATTTTCCCTGAAAAAATGTCCAAGGCTTCTTAGAGAAGTAGCTATTTCCATATCTGGGGCCAGAAATGTACAAGATAAGCCTGGAAAATCTTGACACACCCAATAGCAAAGAACTTACCAAAGAGTCATGTAAAGAAGACTCAGAAGCCAACCTGAAGAGGCCCCCACTAGCCAAATACAGGACAATTTGAGCTTCAATAAAGATATCTGAGTGGACAGAATGGGGATGGAAATCCCTTCACTTGCAGAAGGGGTCAAACATAAGTCTGGTCAAGTGTGGATCCAGCTGCCAATCTGCAGGGAATACAGAAGAGAGAAGAAAATGATAAGGTGAAAACTCCAGACTATGGGAAGCTGCAGATCAAATGCCCCAAGTTCTCCAACAGATATTGTGTGAGGAAAAGAAAGGGATGGAGGGGGAAATTGCAGATTCAAAGAAATTTAAAATTTTAAAAGCAGGCAAGACAAAAGTACAGTGTCTGGGAATGCACACTTTTTGATAAAACTCTAAAGAAGCGCAAAGAGGTGATTATTATAGCATCTGGGTAGCGGTTACTTTGGAGAGAAGGAGGAGAGTTGAGATTGGGGTGGGGTACACAGAGGGGCTGCTGGAGTAGCAGCCCAGAAAAGTTCTATTTCTAAACCTGAGGAGGGGTTGCAAACATACACACAGTTCATCACTCTTTGCTCTTCTGTGTGATTTTCTGCATCAGTGTTATATTTTACAATAGAAATGTCCACCAAATACTAAGTGCTAAATAAATATTAGCTATACTTAAAATTAAACTGAAAACATCTTTAAATGTCCTAGCATCACAATAAACAGCCAAGTGGTGGAAAACAGACTCAAAATTAAGACATTCTGAGGAAGTCTCAAGAAATACCTAGATTTGGCTTGAATCTTGGCAACTGACTCTAGGGAAGATATGAAATCGAAGAGTTTTGTTTTCTTCCTGGATTGGCAGGGGAAGTTGACTATCCTTCAGGATGAGAGCTCTCAAAAGGATGAAAAAATTAACTCTAAGTGCTGGGAACAACAGGAACAAAAGGGGAATAACCTTAGAAACAACTGAAATAATCAGTCAAGACCCAAGCAAGGTACGTTTTGGCGCTGAGAGGCACGGACATGGAGCAGCCAGCAGATGCATGCTGCAGGTGTGAGGATGTGACCTCCTCTATGTGACAGGACAAAGACACCTGTTCTGACCCACACAAGCCAAGCCAGGCCTCCTTGATTCTCTGGTTCCCATTTTTAGTATTTTGGAACACGCAGGTGCCTAGCACTGAGCTGGAACCAAGGTCCTCAGTCTAATGCTCCTTGGAACATTTTAGCTCTTAGAAGAGTGCCCTCCTGTCTGTCTAGAAAAAGTAAGTGACACAGAATGTCTCAGGTCAGTCTCCACAGCAGGATGACCCAGAAACCGAGAGTTGCACGCATGAGGTTTACAGAGAGTGCCCACAGGGACCACCATCTGTGAGGGAGTGAAGGAGAAGAATGGGGCAGAGAAAAGACTGGAGTTGTGATGCAGGCAAAATACAGACCACAGACAATCCCACAGAAAGCTCTGGAGCTGGGCTAGCTATGCAGACCTGTCTCACCTTGGGGTGAGGGGCATATGGGACTTCACTCCCACCAAGGACACCAGCACCCCTACCACCCCCGCCGTTAACCACTCGTTGGATGTGGGCTGCTCTTGGGGAAGCGGTGTGACCTTAGGCTAAGTAGCTCTGTCTTCCTTTGAGGGTAATTCCCTGAGAGTCCCTCAGGTAAGAGCTGTTAGTCACCAGTACCCCCAGGTGCAAGGACAGGAGTGCCTCCATCCTAAGGAGGATAGGGACGGCGCACCACAGCACCCACTACGGAGAGCAATCATCTCACTTCTCTGCAGTCAACCCGTGGATCATGCATACTTTGTCTCTACAGGCTTGCATTTCATCTGGCCCCCTTCAGTGCCTTCTGGCCTTATGTTCAGAAGAAGAGTTTTGCCTTAAAGTTCCAAAGAGGCCTGGGAATTTGGCCTTTAAAGAATTTTCTTTGCATACTGACCTTCAAGTGAAGACTGACAATGCATTCCTAGGATCACAGCATTCTCATCCACTCATACAACCAATATTTATTGAACGCTTTCTGGGCGCCAAGTCCTGGGAGCTAAGCAGGAGGACCACAGTGGCGAAGAGAAGAGAGTCGCCTTTTGCCTAAAGCTACCTGTCATTCAGTGTTGTCCAATTCTGCATAATGATGATGCTCTGCCTCTGTGCAGAGCAACCCTTCACGGTACTTCCCTTCTGGGGTTGGATGCTACGGAAGATAATTATGTCATTCTTGAAAAATCCATGACAAGATTCTTCTGAGACATTTCTTCCCGGAGCTAAGTGGAGTCTTTGACTTGATATCTATTTGAGACAGTAGGCAGATGAATTAGGCGGGGGCTTTAGACAGCAATTCAGGATAGTGCTCCTGACACCTTTATAATGATCAAGCTCCACTCTTTGAGACAGTTGCAAAAAAATACACCACCTGTGTTTGTAATCATCTGATATTATTCACTTTCTCGCATAAATGCATAGAACGTATGTTAGGATATAATTCTCCATGGATCTCTCTGTAGGTTTAAAGCCTAAACCTAATACTTGGGCAATGGAACATATTTCTCACTTTGTAATATTATTATTATTACCTCAGATTGCACTATATTCTAATTATTTGCATACACGTCACTTTCCTTTCAGCCTTTTTCAATATCCTGCCCTATTAATTAATTCTGCTTCCCATTTGTTACTTCAATCATTTGCTCTTCACAAATGCATCCGTCTCAGCCAATAAATATTAAACATACTTGAATTTCCTTCACCTTAAAAAAATCCTCCTCAACTTACCTTTCTCCTGAATGTGTTGCTTTCTCTCTTTCCTTCCTTGTGCAGTCACCTAACTTTCTTGAATGAGCAGTCCGTATCTAGTGTCTCCATTTATTCACTTTCTGTTTATTTCTCAGTCCTTTGGTATCTGGATGTCACCAGAACCACTCATCTGGAACTCCTCTTGGTAAGGTCACTGGTCACCAGTGACTTTTCTCTGCTGTGATAGTAAATTCTATGTATCAACTTGCCTGGGCAATGGGGGGGCTCAGATATTTGATTAAACATTATTCTTGGTGTGTCTTGGGAGGATGCTTCTGGACAGAATCAACACTTGAATTGGGAGACTGAGCAAAGCAGATTGCCCTCCCCAGTGTGGGCGGGCCACATGCAATCCACTGAAGGCCTGATTGGGACAAAAAGGCTGAGTAAGAAAGAAGCCTCTCTCTCTCTGCTTGACTATCTTTGAACCAGGGCATCTGTCTTCTGCCTTTGGACTCAGACTGGACTAGACCCTCAGCTCTCCTGAGTCTCCTGCTTGCCAAGTGTAGATCTTGGTACTTCTCACTCTCCATAATTGCATCAACCCATTCATATATATATATACATATATATATACATACACATATATACATATACATACATATATGTGTATATATATGTATTATGTGTATATATGTATATGTATACATACATATATACACATTATACATATATATGTGTATATGTGTATATGTATATATACATACATATATATGTATGTATACATATACACATATGCATACATATATGTGTGTGCATATACACACATACATACATGTATGTATATGTATATATACATGTATGTACATATACATATATATACATATATATATATATATACCCACAAACACACTGTTTGTTCTGTGTTTCTGGGGAACCGCAACTAATACAATCACTAGGTCCAACTTAGTTCTGCTTCACATCCTTATGGCATATGAAGTCATTCACCAAACTCTTCCTCTTCAAACTCTTTCCTCTCTTAGTATTGTCACACCCCTTTCTTCTACTTCTTATCTTTCTGACTCCAATTCATTGGCTCTCCTCCTCTCAAACGTTCACTAAAGTTGATATTTTAAAGTGATTCCTTTTTCTTTTTCCGTACTCTGTTCCCCAGTGGAATATTATTTCAACTTCAACTACTGTGTATTTGCTTTGTCTTCCAAGTCTTCACCTTTGTAAGTATTCATCCTTCTCATCCATACACATTCTCCCTGTCGTCTAGGAGGTGTTTCTCTCTGGATGCCTGCATGCACTTCAGACTTAACGCATTCAAGAGTGAGCACATTGCTCTGTGACCACCTAGAGGGGTGGGATAGGGAGGGTGGGGAGGGAGGGAGATGCAAGAGGGAGGAGATACGGGAACATATGTATATGTATAACTGATTCACTTTGTTATAAAGCAGAAACTAGCACTCCACTGTAAAGCAATTACAGTCCAATAAAGATGTTAAAAAAACAAAAGAGGCGGCACATTATTCCCATCATTATCATCACCATCACCATCGGCAGCATCACCATCATCATCCCAGTCATCCAAAACAAAGTGGCTTCGACCCTTCTTTACCAGTACCCTACACTCAGCGATTACCAAATCCTTACTATTTTACCCAACTGGCATCATTTAGATGCATCCCCTCCTCCCCACTCTTCTGCCTCATTTCTCATCCTTTATGACAATGACCTCCCACCTCCTGCGTCACAACGCTGCCAACAGAGGTGTTATTCTAAACAAAGACAAGATAGTATCCCTCCTCTGCTTAAATGTCTCCTAAGGTTCAAGGTTCCCCACAGTCAAAAGAACAAAACGTACGTTCTGACTCCGACGTGCTTTCCAGCTCGTCTCTCACTTCACCCCACCAGACACCCCACATGCAGCCAAACCCGGTACTCATGGCTGTTGCTCTTTCACGGTGACTCCGCCAACTCTCTGCCGACTTGTTCTCCATCTGGTGAATTTCTACTCATCCTTCAAGGTCCTCACTAAAATGTCACTTTATCTGAACAGATTTTCTCAACACCTTCAGGTATAATCAGTCACTGCTTCCTTTAACTACCCATATACTGGACACCCTCTCTGGCTTTTTGTCATGAGTGAGTTACATGTTAGTGTCCCCCACGCTATTAGGAACTCCTCCAGAGTAGGGACTGCATTGTATTCACCTTTTTATCTCCAGTCTTAATGTGGTCCCTTGAAGATGGGAAGGACTCTATAAGTGTGTTAAATATTAATGTGTTAAGCATGTTAAAATGAATTAACCTTGGAGATACAGAACTGCAATATGATGGTAGTATCTATGAAATTTACATACTTTAACACAGCAAGTTCACATCTAAGAATTTATCCTAAATAATCTTACTTGTACACAAATATGGAGCCAAAATGATGTTTGAGTTTTTAATTTTGTTTATTTCTCTAATAAACAAACTTGGATGGTCCACGTTATCTTTAGTCACTGCACTTCCTCTAATTTAGAGAATATATTTTGTATAGAAAAAGAGTCCCCAGCATGACCTAATTTTCATTTTCCAAACTCAAAAAGAAACAAAACAAACCAAAACTCTACTTCTGGCAAAAAAGGTTAGGGATCTATTTAGGTAACGTATGGCTTTTAGTTGTTCAATACACAGAGATTTTTAGGAACAGGTGATTCTTAGAAACTGACGAGCGGGCACTTAAAGACGTATTGTTGAGGGAACTCTACTCAATACTCTGTAATGACCTATATGGGAAAAGAAGCTAAAACAGAGTGGATATATGTATAGGTATAACTGATTCGCTTTGCTGTACAGCAGAAACTAACCCGACATTGTAAATCAACTATACGCCAGTGAAAATTTTTTTAAAAAGAAAAAAAAATAGTAAACATGCAGAAGATACTCACTGAATAGATTATCTTTCCAGAAACAAAGAAACAAACAAGGTGTCATGTTGATCCTTTCTGACAGTGACCTCTTACTCCACCCTCCCACCTCCTGTCCTTCCCTTCTCTAGTCACGGTATCCTTAGTGTGACATCCTGATTTGGCCTGTGTGTTTGCTGGAAGGCGGTCCTTGCTCTCTTTGACAAGAAGCCGACGTCCGTATGATTTTGTAAAAGCGAGGCGCGAGAGGTGACCAGCAATTGCTGTGACAGCACTTCACTAGAGCAGCTCTGGCAGAAGAGCTGCAGCCCGGGGCCCCTTAGGCAGCTCCTCTGCACCCACGAGGGGGAGATGCAAGGCCCGGAGGAGTGGACGAGCTGGGAATCCTGGTGGACTAACTTCCTGGTGGACTGTGGGCACAGGTGGCTGCTTCCCCTCTTCCAGCTGCCATCTAACTATAGAGAAAGGGATCAGCACAGACTCTCCTAAGAGTTCCTAGAACAATCCTCTTTCCCCTTCTGGCCCAGGTGACTGCCATGGGCCATTTCTAAATCTTCTTGAACTGGAGTCATGCTAAACTGTGTATCAGCCCCGATCTCTCCTGGCACCACTACCAGGAACACTTAACTGCAGGCCCAGACTGTGGCAGAGACCACACTCGCCACACCCTCTGCATGCCCTGGTCAGAGTGGTAGTAAGGGTGGTATTCAGCTCTGCCGTCATCAGCTACTTCCAGAAGACTATGTGAGGAGACCAGCCTTAGGCTCATTTCATAGAAAATTCGTCCACATTTGAAAATGGATTTCTGTCGAAGAGAAGGGAAATTCTTCTAAAGGATTTATTTTAGAATAGTGTTAATCAATGCCTGAAGCTAGACACGTGTGTTGTTTCCCGCTGTTCCTGAGAAAGCCTCTCTCGAGGCACCAGCACTTTCCTCCCAGCTCTGAGGTTCAAAGGCTCAATGAAGCCTGTGGAGTTGCATGCTGGCCACCACCTGGGGGCAGAGCCCACAGAAGTGGCCTCTCTACTTTTCTCGAGCAGCTTAGCAGGTCTCCCCGGTATGGACAGAAATATATATAGGGGCAAGACAGGATGCAGAAAGAACAGTTTAGGAATTCCAGAACTTGATAAAACTGAACGATTTTATGGGCTCCGAATGAATCAATACACATATGCACAACTTCAATTCTCTTTTTCCTTTATCCCATGGAATTAGGGGAGTAGGTCCTGTAATTGCAGAAGGTACAATATTTCAGAGTCCTGGCCTTAGGGATAAGTGCCCAAATTTCCCTTGTCTTTCACAACTGGAAGTCGCGGTAGAAATATTAAACTGCACTTTGGCTGGGGGGCTTCTTTAGGGAAGGAGAGAGAAGAGAAGAATCCATGAACATAGCCATTTGCAGAAAAAGAAAAGAGACGAGAATAGGATGGAAACTTAGGAAGACAGAAGACTCAGTTCATGCAACCAATATTATTTGCAAGTCAAGAAAAAAGGAAGTGGCCAGGGAGTTAGACTGTGAAAGATGAATAGGTACCAAGGCAAGGAGGGCCTTTGGGACACAGAGAATAGCATGAGGGAAGGTGGAAAAGGGTGAATGAGCAAGTACAGTTCAGGGAACCTGGAGCGTGGATGATGGTGGATAGGGATGGTCACCTGAGCTAAGGCTGGAGAGAGCAGCGACCTGGACACTTGGGACCCTTTGGCCAGAGTGAAGACTCGGGAGATGGGAATTCAGGTCAACAACACCACCGTGCACTGAGACGTAACCAGTAGTTCCAGGAGTTTAAGGCTAGAGGAATAACATGGGCTGTAATGGACTTGCAGAGAGCCACATCCTCACAGGGGAGTGTGTGAAAACCCACCTCTTCACTGCCCTAGGACCAGCCTCGTGTTCCGAGGTTCCGGGCCCAGCGCTGACATTTATTCACTACTTGAGCAAGTCACCTCATCTCTCTGAAACTCTTCATCCTTTCAAGCAGAGATATTTATAGCTATTTCACAGGGTTATTGTGATAATTAAATGATTCTATAAGGTAGGTAAGAGCATATGACACGGTGCCGATGTATAAATACTCAGTAGATGCTGTTTTTTTCCCTTTCTTCTTTTCCCCTTTCTTCTACATTTTTATGTCACCATAACCCTACTGAAATGAATTTCCAGCCCTCCTCCCCTCAAGTTAGTCAAATCTTACTTGACTTGTTTATTTGTTGATTCATTAGTCCATGCATTCAGAAATGGTTATCACGTGCTTGTCATGTACCAAGAAATGTGACAGGGGTTAAAGATGAACATGGCAGTGCCTACTCTATCGGAAAGGAGAAATAAATAAACACACAAAGGCAATGTAAAAATAATATGAAATCTTCCTTGACTACTCCCGTTGTAAGTGATCAATCATTTGTCTGATTCTTTATGCCGCTTCCATCACTTATGGCAAAATTACCTTGTAATGCAGTTAATTTTTCCAGTGGCCATGATTCATCTCCCCAACCAGATGTAAGTTCCATAAGGATGGGCACCATATCTCATCATTGTAGTTTCTTCGGTGCCTTGATCATAAGAATTTTATAAATACATGTTAATGCTTGTAAGGAGATGGAGAGGCAGAAGCTTATTCATTCACACACTTACAGTTAAATTCCTATCACTAATACACTCACACTCTGTTCCCCCTTTTTTTGGTCTCATCATGGAATTGACATGAAAGGAAACAAGGCACGCATTAGCATTATAAGTTTTCATTCCAAGTACTGATGTGTTCTCTCCCATTCCCTGCAAACGGTCCCCTTACTACACTTTAACCCTTCTCAAGCCTTCAGCACCACCCATGACCTCCTTATATTCTGCAGATGGGTGATCTAGCTTTTCTTTCACAGAAAAAGTAAAGCGTATCGAATGAACATTTCTCAAATGGTCTCCCCACCCGTTCCTTATCAGTCTACGCATTTACATCCCCAGCTATTTCTCTCCCTCCCCCATCCTCTCTTCATTCTTTCTTACCATTACACTCTTCATCTCTTCTCCGAATCTGATTTTCTCCCAACTTCAGATGAATCTTGCTTCCTCTCTTATTCCTCCCTGTCCCACAACAAGTCCCCAGTATTTTAAGCCTTTCATTGCTGGCTCCTTCCTCCGAGCAAATAAGCATGTTCCAGGGTCTCTAATTAACTAAAGAGGAAGAAGGGGGACAGAGGAGGGAGAGGAAGATGAAGCAAAGGAAAACCATTCCTTGACTGATTCCCTCCGCTAACTGCCTTATCTCTGTTCTGCATTCACAGCCAGGCTTATTTTGGGTAGAGACAGCATGTTTAGTGACTTCTCCCAAAATTAAAAAATGAATATAGACTCAGTGCAGAAGTCTTAGAAAACATGTTGTAAGCATTTCTTATGTCTGTATATTCCTTTCAATATAAATTTAATGGTAGTATTTTTTTATATGACTGAACCATAAATTACTTAACCAATGCCTTATAATTGAACATTAAAGTTGTTTCCAATTTTGTACCATCATAAATAATGCTGTGATCAGTATTGGTATATGTACATTTTTGTGCTTATCTCAGATAAGTTCCTTAGGAACACAATACGATTTCTTGGCCAGAGACCACATGTTGGAGGGGTTTAATAGATTCACAGCTAACCTGCCTTGAAAGGGTAAACTTAGCACCTACACTTCTTTCCCTAACGTTTACTCCTTTTCTTTTTTAAACTAACCATGTAACCCTTTATTTATTTATTTATTTGTTTGTTTTTATTGAAGTATAGTTGATTTACAATGTTGTGTTAGTCTCTGGTGTACAGAAAAGTGATTCAGTTTTATACATATATATATATATTCTTTTTCATATTATTTTCCATTATGGTTTGTTACAAGATACTGAATATAGTTCCCTGTGCCATACAGTAGGACCTTGTTGTTTATCTATTTTATATGTAGTAGTTTGTATCTGCTAATCTCAGACTCCTAATTTATCCCTCTTTTCCCCTTTGGTAACCATAAGCATAAATTTGTTTTCTATGTCTGTGAGTCTGTTTCTGTTTTGTAAATAAGTTCATTTGTATCATTTTTTAGTTGCCCCATATAATATCATATATTTGTCTTTGTCTAACTTACTTCACTTAGTATGATAATCGCTAGGTCCATCCATGTTGCTGCAAATGGCATCATTTTGTTCTTTTTTATGACTGAGTAGTATTCCATTGTATATATGTCCCACATCTTCTTTGTCCATTCATCTGTCAATGGACATTGAGGTTGCTTCCATGACACTCATTTTTCAATCCACTGAAGTCTAGCTTCCACTTCCAACACATTATTGGATTTTTTTGAATTGTCCTGTCCAGTTCCTACATGGTCTCCCTAACCCCTCTAAAGCCTTTGGCACCATTGACAACCACTCCCTAACCCCATGAAATTTTCTCCTCCCCTGGTGTCTGTCACATCATTGTCCCTTGGTTTCTTTCTTGCCTTTCTGTGCCCCTACCTCCTAATTCAATTTTTCGACATTGCCTACGCTCCCCGTTAAAATTGTTTTCTGCCCTTACCCTCTTTTCAATGTATTTGACCTTCCTGGTCAATCTTATCAACTCACATAGTAAACCACTACATAAAAACAGATAACTCCAAAATCTCTACCTCCAGTTTAGAAAGGCCTCTTCTTACCTCTAGACCAGTATATCCAACCACCATTGGATGTCGCCTATAGAATAGACAAACTCAATATTTCCAAAACTGAACTCATTATCTTTCCCCCAAATTTGTTCCTTTGCCAGCATTTTATATCTCAGTTATGATAACTCTTAGTTGCCCAAACTGGAGATCTTGGGGCCATATCCACTTCTAGTTATTTACCAAACCCTATCCCTTTTCTTTTTAGAGTTCTCCTTTCCTCTGAATGGTGCCTGTCATAACTTATAATACCTTCATTTATATAGCACTTTACACTTTGATATATGATTGGCCTTTTTGTTTACATTTTTCTATAAACTGTTTTTCTGTGGCCTTTGGGTCTATGTCATGTCCACACTGGGAACTGGGTGTGTATCATAAACACAAAAATCCTTTTAAGTATGAGGAAGGACATAAAATAATAAATTATGTGTTTACCCTCAGTAAAATCTGGTTGGCTTGAATACATGAACGAGTGATGACATTACTGCTCCTTAGCAAAATTCTGAAATTGGAGGTACATCCTTGGGTCCTGCCTTCTTTTTCTGCATCCCTTCTATTATTCCTTCCTCTCCCAAGTTCCTCAGGCCTTTCATGCTCACCAGTCTCTTTTGTGAAAGAGAAGAAATGATCCAATAGTGGCACCTCTCCTAGGAATATTTGCATGTTGAGAGGTCAATGCCATCACACAATTTCACAAAAACAAATCAGTGACAATGGGATTTAGTGTTTATCGTCCACTAGACAGAAACCATGGACGTAGGTTCATCGTCTGTGTCGCCAACTCAGCGACAGGGGTTGTTCTCTGAAAGTTGGTGGAGAGGAAGCCTCTCCCTAAGGGCTAAAAACGAAGCCACATTCACTTTGTCTAAACTGCCTTTGTGGTACATGGTTTTGATGTCAATAAGCCACATATCCCAATCTCAGAAATTCTTTACAGTCCTTTCTTCCATAGTTTAAAGGAGAAAGAAAAAAATTTCAGACATGCTAATTCTGTGCACAGCTCTTGCATTAAGTCATTAAAATCCCTCCTTAAAGCTTTTCAGGTACTTAAGTGGATTTAAAAGAAAAGTGTCGGACAGTTTGTATTTCAAGAATTATATTATACTCAGCTGGCTTAGTCCATGTTTTGTTTTTTTTCCCAAACTCGAAATGGCCCCCAGCTCTATGTGGAGAATAATAGTAATATTAGCAGGCACAGCAGTCTCCCATTTTTTCAGGCCGCAGGACTCCTCGTTACACACAGCTAAGATAATGTTCTGCACTGATACACCGGGTGCTCCCCAAACATCACGGCATTTATGCAATATGTCGTTTCATTGGTGAGGAAAGAGAAATTTCAGGGTGGGATCAGGGCAGCAAGAGACTTTGAAGTGCTACGACACCATTTCACAAACTGTATATCTCCATCCAAAGATATTTCATACTGTAGACACTATCAATTTCACCCCACTGCTGCTTTCTGAACCAGCAATACCTGACAAACGACATAACTGAAGGCTTCATTTCTGTTATCCCCACCAACAAGGTGTGGTACGAAGAAGGCAAATACAACTCTGCTTCTCCTCCTCCTTTGTATTTCTTCTCAGAGGTATCCCTTCCAGTACTTCATTCGTTTACCTGTGCAATACTTATTGAGCATCAATTGTGTATAAGAAATTTATATTCTTCACTACGATTCAATTCTCTGACAGGCCTTTTTTGTGTGTGCTGGTGTTGGTGGTGGCTGTGAGATTCTAAGAGGTAGTCAAGAATGTCTACCAAACTCTTGCGAGTCTGGGATTGACATGTACACACTGCTACATTTAAAACAGATAACCAACAAGGACCTACTGTATAGCACTGGGAACTCTGCTCAAAACTCTGTAATAACCTAAATGGGAAAAGAATAGATACAAGTACATGTATAACTGAATCACTTTGCTGTACACCTGAAACTAACACAGCATTGTTAATCAACTATACTCCATTATACAATAAAATTTTTTTTAAATTGAATGTCCTAGAGATATCCACTTCCAGCCAAGATGAGTAACAGTAACCAGACTTAGCCTCCTGCATGAAACAACTAAAAAAAAGACAAAATATATTTTAAAAAGAGGTTTTCGAGAAATTGGACACCAGAAAATTAAAGGCAACCGTCACTGAGAGACAAGAAAGAAATAAGGGGAGCCTAACAACTGTCCCAGTTTCCTAGCTGGGGTGAGTTCCCAGGCTGTAGCACAGGAGAGGAGACCCCAGGTAGAACCCTGAGGTGCTCCTGAGTTGAGGAAACGAAGCTGGAAGTCCACATAGGTCAAGGCAGCTAGAATTCACAAAGAAGGGTAACCAGAGAGGAGAGAGCTATACCCCATAATGGAATTCTGCCCAGAAATGAAACAGGTGATGGGATTAGTAATAGATCAGAACATTGAAGCAGTTATGACAACTGTATTTCATATGTTCACTATGATGAAAGACTGAACATGTTAAGCAGAAACATGAAAATATATAAAAAATGCAAATCAAACTTCTGGACATGAAAACTATAATCCCTGAGATGAAAAATGCATCATATGGGGATGATAATAGATCAGATGCTGTAGATGAAAATAGTAGTGAATTTTCAGACAAAGAACTGGAAACTATCCAAAAAGAAACACAGAAAGAAAAAAGACTGGAAAAAAAGGAGCAGATCTTCCATTAGTTGTGGAACGTCTTCAGGTGGCTTAATATACATGTAATTGGTATCCATGAAAGAGACGGGGCAGATAAAATACTTAGGGGTACAATGATCAAATTTTTTCCTAATTAGATAAAAACTATAAACCCACAAGTCTTAGAATCTCAACAAACCCCAAGCACAATACCCATGAAGAAAACTACACCAAGGAACATCATAATTGGGATGCTTAAAACCAGTCATAAAAAGAAAAAAATTTAAAGCAGCCAGAGGAAAAAAAGACACGTTATGTACAGAAGAACAAAGATAAGGAGGATAACAGACTTCTCACTGGAAATAAGACATGTGAGAAGACAGTGGAGCAGCCAAGTTTAAGGTACTGGAAGAATGAAACTGTCAACCTACAATTTTATATCCTATAGAAATGTACTTCAAAAATGAAGGCAAATATTTTTTAAATGCAAAAGCTGAAATAATATTTTATAAACTATGTGGATAATCTAAAAAACTTTTTTCTTGTATGCAATGCTCCCTAAAAGATAATTTTCATTTAAAACAAAAATAATAAACATGTATTGAACAGATTTTAAACATAATTAGTAGTTCAGGAAATGCAAATTAAAACCACAATGAAATACCATTACACACCTATTAAAATCTCTAAAATTAAAAATACTGATGGTAACCTGCTGTATAAAAAAATAAATAAATAAAATTAAATTAAAAAAATACTAATGGTGTAGAGCAACTGTAACTCTTATACACTGCTGGCAGGAATGTAAAATGGTACAACGACTTTGAAAAACAGTTTAGCAATTTCTTAAAAAGTTAAACATACACCTACCAGCCATTTCATTTCTAGGTATTATTTAAGATATATGAAAGCCTAAGTCCACATAAGTACTTGTACACAAATGTTCACTGCAGCTTTATTTGTAATTGTCAGTAACTGGAAACAGTGCAAATGTCTAACAACAAATGAATGGATAAACAAGTTGGTATATCCATATGATGGAATTCTATTCAGCAGTAAAAGAAATGAACTACTGATACATGTAACAACATGGATGAATATCAAAATAATTATGTTGAGAAAAAGAAGTCAGACAAAAAAATAGTACATATATATAAAATTCTAGAAAATACAAACCAATCCATATTGGTAGAAAGCAGATAAATGGTTGTTTGGAGATTAAATGGGGTGGGAAGGGGATTTCACAGGTATTACGTATGCTAAATTACATTAAATTAAAGTTAAACTATATGCTCTATATATATGAAGTTTATTGTGCCAATTATACTTCTATAAAGCTGTTTTTGAAATACAAAAGAATGGCATTTAAGACATGGAAACAACCCAAGTGCCCATCAACAGACTACTGGTTTAAGAAGATGTGAGATATATATATAGATATATGATGAAATATTACTTACCCATAAAAAAGAATGAAATATTGTCATATGCAGCAACATGGATTGACCTAGAGATTATCATGCTAAGTAAAGTAAGTCAGACAGGGAAAGACAAATATCATATGATATCACTTATATGTGGAATCTAAAATATGACACAAATGAACTTATTTACAAAACAGAAACAGACTCACAGACATACAAAACAAATTTATGGCTATCAAAAGGGAAAGGGAGGGGTGGAGGGATAAATTAGGAGTATGAAATTAACAGATACAAACTACTACACATAAAATAGATAAGCAACAAGGATTTACTGTATAGTACAGGGAATTACATTCAGTATTTTGTAATAACCTATAATGCAAAATCATCTGAAACAAATATGCATGTATAACTGAATCACTTTGTTGTACACCTGAAACTAACACAATATTGTAAATCAACTATACTTCAATTTATCATGCTAAGTAAAGTAAGTCAGAGAGGGAAAGACAAATATCATATGATATCACTTATATGTGGAATCTAAAATATGACACAAATGAACTTATTTACAAAACAGAAACAGACTCACAGACATACAAAACAAATTTATGGCTATCAAAAGGGAAAGGGAGGGGTGGAGGGATAAATTAGGAGTATGAAATTAACAGATACAAACTACTACACATAAAATAGATAAGCAACAAGGATTTACTGTATAGTACAGGGAATTACATTCAGTATTTTGTAATAACCTATAATGCAAAATCATCTGAAACAAATATGCATGTATAACTGAATCACTTTGTTGTACACCTGAAACTAACACAATATTGTAAATCAACTATACTTCAATTAAATATATATATACAATTAAATATATAAAATATATATTTAATGTCATTCTTTTATATATACACATATATACATATAAAAGAATGGCACTAAATATAAATTGATTGGCAGGGATTTTTTCTTTTTGGTCTATCTTAACTGTGGTTTCCCAACCATAGATGAATGGCTGACACTTACTATATACTTATTAAATATTTCTTGACTCCAAAATACTAGAACTGGCATGTGGTTACAGTTGTCACATATATCTGTGCCATGTTGCTTTTCCGCAGATGCCCATTCTATTAAGATATGCCCTTGCTGTAAATTTTTCCTAGCCAAGCTAGTGGCATTCTGTCATTTAAAAAAGCTTTAAGCTTAGCAGTACTTTTTTGATTCTTTTCACTTGGTTACTGGGGATTCTTAAATACTGGATGTTTTAAAATATCACATGGACCCTTATTTGCTTCAAACTTGGAAACAATGCTTAGGGCTGGCAAAGATAGCTAGCTGTCCACCAAATATTTATGATTCCCTTCCATAATGTAGAGCAATTGTTGGGAAGAGGCTGCCCTGTCAAAGAGTACATTTCTCAGCCTCAGGCCCCACTAAATAATTTGTGTGGCCTGGTGTAAAATAAAAATGCTGACCCCACTTTAAAAAAATTATCAATAATTTCAAGATAATGATAACAGAGCATTAAACCCAGCACGGAGCCCTTCTAGGCATGAGGCCCTGTGCTGCACAGGTCATTAGCCCGCGAAGCTATACCTGCTCAGCCCCCATTGCATCTGGAGTAGGGGATAAAGCAGGGTGTGATTAGTTCTTGTCAAAGGAACGTGAGCAGAAGTGGTAGATATCACTTCAAGCCAAGATCGTTAAGAAACACGTGTGTCTTCTCCATCCTCTCTCTTCCACCAGCTGAATATCACTGGTCAGAATGAGCTCGGACGCCTGGGTTGTGCATGTCAGAGCCTCCATGGTCCCGGATCTCAGAATAACTGTGCTCCACGGATCCTGCTTTCCCCACCCTCCACTTGAGCTGGTACCAAACACAAACTTTGGATGTTACTTAAGTAAAAAATAAATGTTTGATATCATAAGCCCCTAAGACTTGGGAGTTTCCTCTTATGGCAGCCATAACTAACACCTTAACTAACACAAGAGTTGAGGAGATAAAACTCTGAGCTGAAATCCCTTAAAACAGGCAGAGGAGTCCCCTGTTCTGCTCATACTAAGTCTCAACCTCCAATTCTCCTCTCTGTTCTATGCCTGCTTTGAACATATATTAGGTGCTTAAAGCACATTTATCCATTCATTATTTCAACAGATAGTTTCTAGGCACCTCCCATGTGCCAGCTACTGGGTACTGGGAATTCAGCAGTGCACAAGACAGATGAAGTCCCTACCCTCATGAAACATACATTCAAGTGAAGGACTCTGTTGAATAAATGAATGAAAGAAGAGATGAATATATCAGAAGAAAAATAAACAGCACCCAGGTCAGAGTGGATGGTTTTACTTCCCAGAAACTGTCATGATACATAAGAATCACCATAATATCAGTTAAGACCATCTTATACCACTGTAGGAGCTTAGCAGTACTTTTTTGATTCATAACCCCCTTTGGGTAGCAAATGCCCCAGTAAATGAATGAGTTCTAAACCATCATCCAGGAAACCTGCAACCACCCATGATAGGAGAAAAGTAGTAGAAAGTGGGGAGAATTATTGATTCTCTTCCTAATCCAAAGTTAAAAGCTTAGAGAAATACCAACTGAGAAATAGCCATTTTTGCCCATAAACCAGATTCCATTCTGCCTGGCAGTACCATTACCTTAGGAAGATAAGCACATACTCTCTTAGCATAAAAAATACATAGTATTTTGGATCTTGTTGTAAAAATCTTACAGAAATAGCTACAACACAACTGTATAATAATGAAATTAAAGCAGTACGACAACCATGTATGGTATAGCAGGGCTTTCAAATTCAACATCTGAAGCAATAATTTTTAATTACTGTAATTTTTTTTTACATCTAAGCAATTTTAACAGCAAAATATTTTTTAATTAGCCACATGCAGAAACTATACAAATTAGCTTAAGTCCCCACTTCCCCAAACTCAAGAGATTTCTGAAGGCCTTGCCCAAACTCAGACATGGCCTTTGATATAAGTCCAGCCTTTTACTTTCCCTTTTCTCACACTGAAAAATCAATCCCTTCAACCCCAGCAGAAATAAACTACTCTCGAATGTTAATTATCTACTCTGTCTTTTTACTTTTTTAAGCACAAGGCATACACAAAATATGCAGCTCAGTGATCTGTCTCAATGGGAACATACCCACATAACCACTTCCCAAGTTAAGGATTAGAATAGTCCTAGACCTCAATCCGCTTCTGTCCCTTCCCAATCATAATCCCTTCAGTCCTTCCCAGAGGCAACCTACATCCTGATGTCTAACACCATAAATTAGTTTTGTCTATTTTTGAAATTTATATAAATGGAATCATACCATATGTATTTTTTGTTCTCCTGACTTCTTATTTTGAAAACTTTTTAAGCCTAGAGACAAGTTATGATTGTATTTTTTAAAATTCATATATCATTAACCTAGATTTACTAGCTGTAAATATTTGACCACACTTGCTCAATCTACCTCTTTCTCTTTTGATAGATGCAGGATTGGTATATAGACAGATAGATAGATAAATGAATTATTAAGAAGTAAATTACAAATTATGGACATGACACTTGATTTTTAAATACTTCACCATGCATGTCCTAAGAATAAAGCCGTTCAGTTACATAACCATAATATAATCACACTTAAGAAAATTAACAATTCCATTCCATAATAACTAATGTCCAGTCCATATTTAATTTTCCTCAATTATGCCAAAAATGACTTTTATAAATTCATTTTCTATGCAGCATTCAATCATTTCTCTCTTATTACATTTGGTTGTTAACTGTCTCTTTAGTCTCTTTTATTTATTTTTTTGTGTGTGTGGTACACGGGCCTCTCACTGTTGTGGCATCTCCCATTGCAGAGCACAGGCTCCGGACGCACAGGCTCAGCAGCCATGGCTCACGGGCCCAGCCACTCTGTGGCATGCGGGATCTTCCCGGACTGAGGCACGAACCCGTGTCCTCTGCATCGGCAGGTGGATTCTCAACCACTGCGCCACTAGGGAAGCCCCTCTTTAGTCTCTTTTAATCTAGTACCTAAGCCCACTCTTTTTCCCTCCATGACCTTTCCTTTTAAGAAAGTCTAGACAAATTTGTCTTTAAAGCAACACACACTCTGAATGTGTCTGTTTCTCTACGGTGTCACTTAACTTGTGCCTCCATCCCCTGTATTTCCTCTACTCTACAGATTAGGTCTAGAGGCTTGGTGAATTTGGGTGAAATATTTTTGGCAAGAATACTTTATAGAAGTCTATCCTATGTTTACATCTCTCCGATACACTTTCATATTCACTCTTCTCATATAAATTCCTTCCCAATCCTCTGTGGCTCTTTCCAAGAAGAGTAGCAATTAAGCCAGGAACCCTACAGTAAAACTGAAGAGGTTCACAGAAAGTATGGAAGAAAATCTTGTCAATATATGTATAGCATTTAACTTAGAGGGCTGCAGCATCATTTTTTTTTTCATTGAGGTCTCAGTTCCCTGACTCTCATAATGGAAAAACGGAGTCTTAAATTTCATGTAAGAAGGACAGCTTTCTTTGTTTTCATACTATTTTAGAGAGAGGTAGCCAAGTCTGATTTTGCAGTTACCATTTATTACAGACAAATATTTAACAGTGCATTTCATGTCTATCAGCAGCAAAAAAGGCAGAAAAATAGAAGTGAAATAAAATTAGAGAATTAAGAGGTGAACAAAGATAGTATAGAGAAGTGACTTTCAAGCTTTTTAGACCATGACTTACAACCAAGTATACACGAGTATAAAATGAAAAAAAAAGTCATAAAACCATACATAAAACCCTCATTACGTGTGAAGAAACCCTGACACTTTATATCCTAGTCTCTCACTAATTTTTTAAAAAGAAAAGAATCTGTGTTTTATCCCTAAAATTTTTATAACCCCCCAATGGTTCACGCCCTGGAGTTGGGGGAAGAATGCATTAGGCTAGCTAGTCGAAGTGCTTAGCAAAGAAATGAGGAGGAACTGGAGTAAGAGTAATAGCCCACCTCAGTAGAGAATTATATTTTAATTATTCAAATCAATGTTTTCCTTCAGTTTAGCATCTTCTAAAGAGCAACTAGAGTCAAAAGACTTGAGTTTGAATTCTCGCCTAATTATTTTCAGCCAAGTTACCTTGAGCGTGTCCCTTGGACTTTGGGGGACTGGAGTCCTCTGCTGTGAAATGGACATGATATCAACAAGTAAAAGTTAAAGGAGAAAGGGATGTGAAAGGACTTGGCACAAAGCAACAAGTGAAAGCTGTGTTATGGTTCTAGGGAGTGAGCTCTAAAGCCATAGTACTACAACCGCCCTTTCCTTGAAGAAATCAGAGCACGTAAATCATGTGAGCTTTCAGAATCATTTTAAAGTGTGCCCCTTTGCCCTGATAAACCATCACTTCTGGTGTTTCAGACTGTTTGGAGAAGAGTAAGTTAGACAGTGAGAAGCACTGAGCAAAAACGGTCTCGGTATATAACTAAATCCTCCCTGACTGACAAGATTTTTGGATCAAGAAATGATGGAAATTGGCACAAATGACCAGCTCAAATGATGTGAATTTCCTGCGATGAAAACGGTAATTGAACACTAGTAAAATGGTTTAAGTTTGTGCTGGTTTATTCCTCTAAGCAGATGTGTCTCGCTTATCATTTGTTTTAATTATTCCTGATGTGTTGCCTATCACATCACAAGCTTCTTCAAAGGGAAAGGAATAAGCAGTTGTCATAACAACAAAGCTCTTCATTACCCTGGGAACCTTCACAGCTTTATTTAAAATGAAGGAGAAAAAAGAAGCCTAACCAATTAGCTTTATCAGTCTGATTCATGTTCTTAAACTGATAACAGTGTTTCCTGAAGAACTTACAATTTGATGGGGAATGTGTCATGAATATTTATAGTAACATAAAACTCACAAAAAAATTGGCTAGCTAATTATCACTTGGAAGGTGCTTCTGGTCAAATTTCTGCCCAGTGATCCATTTGATTTTTTTAAATGACTTTTATTAAACAAATCGAAGAATTAGTGGGACTTGGCCAACATATATCCACTGGTTCAAGAACAGCAATGAGACCTATTTAGGTTTAAACTTTAAAGCCCAGGCTTCACCCTCAGCTAATGTGATTTGTGTTAAGTTTGCACTGTTACACCGGAAATGTTCTCACCTGCCTTCCACCCTTCCTTCTCTGTGCCAGAGATACAGAGGAAGTCCCCAGAGAGTTTTAATTCTGCTCTTCTCTGCAAAATTAAAAAAGCAGATGTTTTCTTCTGGTTGCAGCAGATAAGACTGAGAAGTAATTATTGTTCTGGTCCCAAATCCCACAGGTGTTTTCATTCCTGCTCTGTGACCACAGGAAAAATAAACAGTAAACCTAAGAAGGTCTAGGTGGGGCGCTCTTCAAGTTCAGACTTGAAGCCAAATGTCTGAATATCTCCTGCAAGTGAAAAACTATGCAGAAGTAGGCAAACTTTGTCTGTAAAGAACTAGATATTACGTATTTCTTGCTTTATGGGACCTAAGGTTTCTGTTGTCACTACTCAACGTTGCCATGCTTGAGTGAAGCAGCCTTAGACAATAAGTAAACCAGTGGGTTGGGCCTGATTTGGTCCCACCATTGTGTGTTGACTCAAAAGGGTTCCCAAGAAATTAGATATCAACCACCAAAGGAACAGTACGTAAGTTCTTCAAATAAACAACGGTGAACACTTGGAAAGCATGTTCACAAAGTTGTTTTCACATACATTATTTCATTTAATCCTGAAATGGGGATTACTCTAAGAGGCAGGCATATCATTTTTTTATCTTACACACGAGAAAACTAGTCCTGGGGTACTCAGGTAACCTCCTTGCTTTTCAAACAGCTGGTCTCTTTTAATGGTCTTTCCACCACACGCCCAACTGTCCTGTAAACAATGCACTTTATATAGATCAAACAGAAAGAAGTATGAATGATAACAATTTCTAATTCTTATCATTATTCTATGGATAAATGTACTTAGTGCTCAAGTGAGTGAAAAAAAAAAAATCCATCAACACTCCTCAAGCTCTGCTGAGTCCCCCCGATACTAACTCAAGCATTAGACCAAGCTGTGAGTGACCAGAAAGCAGGAAAATTCTGTGTCCTGGGTCCCAGGATCATTTCAAAAATTAACCACATAGGCCTGGTTTGCTCTAAACTACCTGCCTTCACAAACTGAAACCAAGAAGGACTTCATCAATTGTTTGGGGTCAAAGAAGGAAATCTACCAGAAAGAGCCCACATTGAGTCAAATGCAGGAGCATTTATTCATCAGGATTGGGACATTACCTTAAACTCCACATACAGGAGAGATTCTTTTTTACCAAAGATTGTGCAGGCAACTATTACTTAATTATGACAATTATACAGAGTCAGGATATTGCATTAGGAAACACAGATGCACCATCTGTTAAGGAAACATGATTTAACTGATTTCTTTCCTAGACTTTAGCCTTGTAAATATTAACTCTACATGGTTCCGCTCAAAAAAGAGTATCCATGAAAAACATTGCCAACAGGGCACCTGTAAGTCATATTTTCCATATCCAATTCATTTCAGTTCTACAAGCATTTACTGAAGGTCTAAGTGTCAGGCACAGTAAAATAATCTCTGCCTTCAAGGACTTTATACCGCTAGCAGTAAGAATAAAATACATATATAACTGAATAAGACACAAGGAACACTTTGGTGTGGGAAAGGGTTTACTATGACATGGATCCAGAGGATAAAAAAGAGATCTGGAGAAAAAGAAGGGATATTTCATAAAGAAGAGGATCAGGGGACGTTTCAGAGTGAATTGGCAGGAAAAAAGGGAAGACAGCTGTCCTGGCCCATGAACTGGTGTGAACAAAGACACAAGGGCAGAAAATTGAATTGGAGGTTGGGAGTTAGTTGGTTTAGAGTTTGCCATAGAGGTTAAAACCAAAAGTTCAAGGACCAAGATGACACTGGCTGAAGGCTTTCCCCGCCCACCCTGGCTCTGCTCTCTCTTTCAGGACCTGGCCAAGGACAGGGCGCCGTCATGGAGTTGACATCCCCATAACAAGGACAGAAAGGTTTGACACAGGAGCCTGATGAAAGAAATGTTCACATACTGAGATATAGGGAAGTCATTCTGGCTTATACATGTGTTAACTTGAATTTTATGCCTGTTGGTGGCCTATCAAACACACATTATACATCTGCTTTAATTATTAAAGAAAAAGGGCACATTGACCAAAAGTAAAGAATGTCCATGTTAAAAGTAAAGATTAAATGCCCTCTTCCTGGGACACCAACGCTGGTCCTCCTTTGATGATAAGACTCCCTTCCCAGATGCCACTGGCCATGCTGACTCACTGTGTATGTGTTGTTTGGTGTTGCTTTTTTTTTTGAAACCTTGAAGAAATGTAACCCTGACTTGTTTGTTTGTTTAATAAATTTATTTATTTATTTTTGGCTGCACTGGGTGTTCATTGTGGTGCACATGCTTCTCACTGCGGTGGCTTCTCTTGTCGAGGAGCACGGGCTTTAAGCGCACGGGCTTCAGTAGTTGCGGCTCTTGGGCTCTAGAGCGCAGGCTCAGTAGTTGTGGTGCACGGGCTTAGTTGCTCCGCGGCATGTGGGATCTTCCCGGATCAGGGCTCAAACCCGTGTCCCCTGCATTGGTAGGCGGATTCTTAACCACTGCACCACCAGGGAAGTCCTAACCCTGACTTGTTTAATGTTCTTTGTTCTGACAAGATATAAAACCGTGCTGAAAACCCTGCTTCTCCAGAGCAGTTTCTCAGACTAATCTGGGAAGGGGGCTTCCAGGAGAGTCCTCAGTTGGGCTCATATAAAACTCTTTTCTATTCTTATTATTGATTGTTTATTGATTATTTTCGTTGACAAGCCCAAGAGCCAGGACATCTCCTTAAGGCTGTTGGCCAATCTGCACAGGCTTCCGGACAAACTGACTCCACCTTCAACCAGGCTGGCCTGAAGAGGCCGTCTGTGAGTCGCACCCACCAGCCGCCTCTGTCCCTTTCCAGGACGATCCGGAAGATGAAGTGTCCTGGCCAGGACACTGCGGGCAGGTGGCGGCACCAGAGCCACATCCCCAAGGCCAGAGGCAAGATCCTCCCCTTTGACCAGCTGACCCTGGACGCCCTCCTCCCAAGGGCTGTGGCCCTGTCCTCCTCTCCAGTCCTTGAAAGGGCCGAGAGGTGTCCAGGCATCTCGGTAAGGCCCCAGGAACCCCACACGGCCACATATGCTCCAAGGGCCCAAAAGCCAACAGGCCAGCCGTGGCTACAAAAACTAACTCCAGATCCTGCATTGTTATGAAAAATATTTCGGATGCTGAAAAAGATGATGAAAGCCCAAGGACCATATTTAGCCTGGAAACTGTTTATTTTCTTTTGGAGTTTACAGAGTATTTTTTTAAAAAATCAATTCCCACTTTCAAAAGTTGGAAATTTCACATAAGAGTTAGATTTCAGGCTCCTCTGAAAGAATTGGAAGAGCTAGCAACCAGGCAGACCATTACTGCATGTCAACAATCAGGGTTGGCAGAGGCTCACCCTCAGGCAAGCGCGTCCTTTCCCATGTGTCTGGTCCCCTCCAGATCCACTGTATCTACTTATGTTACCTACATGGCCTGCGTAGACATCTGAAGGGCAACAACTAGTCAAGAAGAAACATATGAGATATCTTCTAAGAACTTGAAAGAATTTCTTTATGATTAGGAAGGTGCTTAAAATTATTCTGTTCACTTCACAAAGAAGCAACCAACTATTAAGTTATAAGCCATGAATTAATGAAACAGGAAAAATAGGTTGAGTCATCTATACTGTGGAGCAGCCTGGAATAGATAACTGAGTTGCCTGTAAGCTGAAAATTGTTCATTTGATTCAATAAACAATAATGAGCAATGGGAGGTTTGGGGACAGATGGAGCTAATTTTGACTTTTTCAAAAGATGTTAATTCTAAAATAAAATTTTAAATGTATAAGCTTTGTTTCAGCAGCTGAACAGGTAATTTTGGGACTATGTTGAAAATAAATGTACTGTGAGGTACATTTATGTTTTGATTTATAATTTGGTTGACCTCAGTTTGAATCATTTGTGCTATAACTTTTTTTCAGTGCTCTACATGAATTTCAAAACACTTCCCCTAAAATCAAGCATAAGTATATGTGGAATCACAATCATTAAACTACTTTAGTTTTACAAGTTGTGTGTTTGCCCATAACTTTCCTTTTCTTTATACCACTTAGAGGCAATTATTTCCAAACAGAAAACAATTCATGCCGAATATATTCTAAAGTGCATTTATAAGTAAAAGGCAATCATTTCTGAGATATATGTATTCTAAAATTCTTTGCATTTGCTGTTGACTGTTTTTGCAGTTCACTATAAAATGCCAGTTGACTACATAAGGAATTTAAAGTGCCTTCTTTCGTAACATTTATATATGCAGAGTCAGCCTTTTGAGTAAACAGTATCTCCAACAAGAACTATTTTTATCCTATATTTAAAACATTCCTGTTTTCCTTATATACTGGTATAATAATTTCAGTAATTTATGGCTTATAATATAGTTATCTTTTCTTAAGTGAACAAGATAATTTTAACACCTTCCTGATGATCATTAAATTAGCTCAAGCTCTCTCCTCTTTCCTAAGAAACTATGTCACTGAATGTGCATGTCTCATCCTTCAGCCTTGTTTGCTTGTTTTTCATTTCTTTCTGCATTCTATTACCTCTCCTCTCCCACTTGGGTTATTGGCAAAGACTAAGTCTAGCAACAACTACTAGTTATCCATCAGCTAAGGTTATTTTTCATTTCTGTTGTCTCTAGAACCATTTGTTTTTAGAACTACAGTCTCTTTAGCTCATTACAAATGAGCTTGAATTTGACAATTGTATGTGAACTGCACATATTTTTATTTCCTGGATAGGGCCTACCTGATGGCAAATTTTAAAATAATCTTATTTTCAAGGCAAGGGATCTTAAGCCAACAAAAGCTTATCCTTGACAATAGAACAGAGAAAGAAGACTATAATTGTTTTGATAATCATTGGGTTTCTGTATGAGATGTTCACATGTGTGCCAGATTTAGGTGGTGACTGTGCCAGTCACACCTCATAAATCAATCTGGCAGGTCCTTATAATCACTTGTGCTTTTCACATTGGAATCTCCTTTGTTTTTCAACTTCTTCCTTGTGCTGAAATCCCGAGATCATGTGTATTATTCCAAAAGTGTTTCACCAAGGAGATGTAAACAGACTTGCCTATGTTTCCCTTGATGTATAATGTGATTTCTTTGTTTAGTCTAAAGTCATTTTGTCTTTCTTTTCTGCACCCCCTTACATTCCATGTTCATATGAATTTGCCACCAGTTATAACCCCAGTCCACTTGGCATTACTGCTTTCCAAGTTTTTCCTCCTACTTGAATATCTGTGTTTCATTTCACATTTTCCAAATACAATAGCTCCATTTATCAAAACATCACTACTTGGAATAATTCTCTGTATACCATTAGTTGGGCAAATTTTCTGTTCATATTTTATGCTCATCCACACTCTAGTAGGAATTTGGTGGTGATTTCGAGAGCCCCTCTAACAAATAATTGCATCACATTCCAAAAATATAACTGCGATTGAATTTCCTTTATGTGGACGTTTGGATCTCTAACTTCTTCCAGCTTGGGGTTTTAAGTTCATCTAGCATCACTGGAATTAGATGATTGCTACATGTTCATGATCTATAGAGTAAAGCCATCTCTGTGTTCAAGAAGGAATCAGAAACTCTAAATTATTCACAACAGAGATTGACAGTGCAATATGCTAGGTTTGGAAGGACTATCACTGATCACATATTATAAACAGCTTTGGTACATATCTTACAATAGTGTCTTGCATTGCCATTCAAGTCTTATATTTAACCTTTTATGTCTTGTCTCCTCAAATAGACTCTAAGTGCTTGAGAACATGGTGTGTGTGTGTACATGTGAGTGTGCTTCTCGGGATTTTCCACAGCTTCTAGCAATATACAGTGTACATAATAGAGGCTTAGAAATACATGAAGAAAGAAGGAAGAGGGGGAAAGGGGATGGAAAGAGGCAATGAGAATCAGAGCCCTTGAATAATACAAGGCTGGGACAAGCAGAGGGTCCAGGGATTACTGATCATATTACCAAGTCACCTGTCACTAAAATTTCAATAGGGAAGAGAAGAGGTAGATTGCAAGAGGTAGACCAATCATATACTGCTTATGCTCTTTGGAAGAAAAAAATCAGTGATGCTGTAGAGAAAAGGAAAATTCGCAGCTTTGAAAGAGGCTGGACCAAACATGAAATATAAAGCGTGGTTGGATAGCAATGGCTGGATATTCAGCACATTTTCGACAGTCACTCAGTACACAGCAGGGACTCGGCACACGTTTAGGATCATTAACAGTAACATCTCACCATTTCTGTGAACTTAGCCATATGCCAGTCACAGTGCAAAGGGTTTTATGTGAATTATCTATTGTGAAAAACTCATGAAATTTATATAAACAGGTAATCAATTCATCTTATATAAACACTTATTTAATGTATGTGACTCACCTTATTGGATTCTTGCTACAGCTCTATATTGTAAACACTCTTCTAATCTCCATGTGTGCGTTTATGCAGATGAGGAAACTGAAGTTACAAATGAGGAGTGACTGACCCAAACTTTTACAACTAGCAAGTAAGTGGCTGGGCAGAGTTCAAACCCAGGTGCTCTAACTGCAGAGTCTGAAATCAGGCACGACACCCAAACTCCCGGGACTCTGTCACTTAAGTAACGTGCTTTATCAAAATAGAACGACGCCTGCACATTGTTAGAGCTTGGAGTTGAGGCCACTGGCCGATGAACTCACAAGTGTAGGTAGTGTGCTACATGAGGGGCAAGTTTTTCGCTAACATCACAAGGGTCTCTGGCCCAATGAGTGGAGTTTGGTAGTAATACTTGCTACAAATGTATGAAAAAAAAAAAAATAGAACGAGGCACTTCTGTTTGCACGTTCTTACCCAATGCTAGGCACCATAATATTAACTAACAGTTGAGTCCTACATATGATGGTACCCGAAAGGTAGCCTCGGGACGTCATTAAGAGATTTCTGGGGAACGCCTGAATCCATACCCAGGAATGAGAGCGATATACATTTTGCTATTCTTAGGCCTAATTACGGACAACAAATTATAAACACTATACAGTGGAGATAACATACCACTTCCTCTTAGGAATCTTAAGCTCGTGTGAGCAAAAGAATAGCTTCTGGTCTCGAATCTACTTCACTGTGTGTTGCCCCAGTTCTCCACTCTTGTGCTGTGGGATTGTCTTTTTTGTTTTGAGGTCTCTGGGATCCATCCTCGGTCTTTTCATTTGCAGCTGCCTGTAGTTCTCTTAAGTAGCCCCTTTCTGAGTTTCTGGCAGGCTTTCCTCCCCTCCAGTAGGTAGAGTTTTAGGCACTCGCCCTCTTCACTTGTTTCTGGCTCAGCGTAGCCTGTCCTGCTACAGCTCTCGCAGCCAGCTCCTGTCTCTTTGGCAGACGGGATCAAAGTGTGTAGATTTTAAAGTCCACTGTTGTTGGCATCAGGAACGGCTTCCTGTTCTGAAAACATCTTTCCCAGTGTCCTGGGCCACCCTATTCTCTGCCAGTCTACACCTCCTGCTGGGGGCAGTGGCTCAGAGACATTCTCTTCCGTTGCTTCATACCCAGCGTTGTGTGAGCTCCCTGTCTACTTTAGAATCTACCCTTCACACCCTCAAATCCCTTCCTTGTGTTCCTTAGGACCAGCCTTTATCACTGGCCCGTGTCAGTGCTCTTTGCTCCTTTCCCATCCTTTGAGATTTCCCAGTCCTGTGGTCCTGGGCCAGAGAAGAAGCCTTAGACAAGCCTCAATTCCAATCCATGGCACACCAGACTGTCAACCTCTCCTGTGAAAAATTCAACAATTCTGCCGTGGTTCCAGTCCTTTCATTTACATTGAGACCATCTTTCATCAATCTTTCGGGTGTTAGTGAGAAAAAAAATGAAATACCGACTGTCAACCTCTCCTGTGAAAAATTCAACAATTCTGCCGTGGTTCCAGTCCTTTCATTTACATTGAGACCATCTTTCATCAATCTTTCGGGTGTTAGTGAGAAAAAAAATGAAATTTTTTTATTCTGAAATGTGAGAATCTTTGCGATCTGAGCTAAAGAAGCTGTAACTTCAGCCACTCAACAGGTATTTTTACACTTGATCTTAGCCAAAAGGCCGAGAAGCGATTCAACAGGTATTTTTTAATAACTTCTATGTACTAGAGAAATGGCAGTGAATAACACAAGCAAGGGCTCTGCTCTCGTGGAATTTACATTCTATGACTTTGTCATTAGTTAATATTTATCAACTACATTTGATAGGGAAGACATATGTTAGGTGTGTGGAGCAGCCAATACATAACATCCCTCTTTCCCAGTTGAATTCAGAACCAATTTAGAGATAGAAGAGATAGACAGATGGAGATCAAACCAATAGCTTTATTACTGTTAAAGGTGACTGGAGAATGTGGCTTTAGATCTGCCTTTATCGGTAAATTTAAAAGATTCTTTATTCATGGGATAGTTTGACAGCTGCAGTCCACTTCCCCCTAGAAACAGAGCCTTTACCACATGGCTAAGGGTGGATGGGAATTCATGAAGCCTGTGGACATGTTCACTCTGAAAAAGAGAAGTCCAGAATGGGTTGAGTCCGGCTCGTTCAGTTTCTTCTCTTGAACGCACAAATTGGAGAGCTGAAGGGAGAGGCTAGGAGTATCATTCTAGCAGAAATCTCATCACATGGAAAAGGAGACCAGAGTGCTGGTTAAACAAACAATAAATGAGACTCTGAACGGAAGTAGCATCAGGGAAAACTTATTTGTCCTTGGAACACTTTATTGAGATTTACTGAGACTTCGGATAGTCTCTAAGAGTCATGGGTCCACGAGTTCATTAACACTGATTTGGAGAGTCTGTGCCATGGAATGACTTCTGTAAATGGCCCTAATACTAATGGTGAGTTTCATTTTGAAAGCAAAAATTGCAGGTGAGGCAAAGATGTAGAGTTGCAAAGCTTTCCATTTGCATCTGAATGAAAATAAACAGTCATTTAAAATACAGCCTATATAACAGAGAAGAGTAATTGTGACAGTAATTGGAGGAAATATTTTTAATGAAGCCTTACATATAGAGACAAGTTGTTTGAAGAAGCCTATCATTGGAAATTCAGTATCGCCTTCTTGCAGGCTTCTTACGGGCTTCTTACAGGTTGGGATTTCTTAAGCTATTTTCCAACAGAATCTAAGGAGAAACCAATGGTTTTCAACCATAACAACTAAAGTAATCACCAATAAGACCTCAAGTTACTTCGGAGGATGACTCTCTCCCTCTGGAGGCTGCTGCAAACACAATCTTATTCCAAAGCTGTTGCTTGTTTCTAAGAGATCAGGTCACACTGTTGAGTCCCCCAATTTATTTAAATCTGTTATTTTATTTCAAGTGCTAATTGTCTCTCACAACAAACAGAGACTCCTCTCAGCTGCAATTATTGGCACTACAATAGATAAACAGGGAAGCCTGAATGCAGAGCGGGAAGAGTTGCCTTGGTTACAAACCTGAGATGCTTTCGGTTACTACAGTTCTAGCCATGTTTTGAAATTTCCTAAAACCCCCCAAGAGCAAAGTGTTGCATTCTTTTTTTTTTTTCTTCTTTGTGGCCCATCTGAGTTAGTTTTAATCAATATGGAGGCCTAGTCTTACATGGGTATTTGTACAAGGTCTCTTCAATAAATAACCATACAAAACAAGGCTTTCATTTAGAACATTTGGATATATGTGTTCATCCACTTTCGGAATGATGAGAAGGAATCAGAATTATTGTTTCATGCTAGAGAAGCATATTATTATCTTTGCTGTATCCACAATTACACAATGCAGCCATTACACTGCATTATCCTCTCATCTCTCTTTTTTTAAAAGCAAAGAGAAAAATAAATCACCTTAGAGCCCATCACTGTTCAAGTCCCTAAACGGTATTTTCCCTCTTGAGTGCAGATTGGGTAGGGCTAGTGGGGCAGGCCAAAAGGTCTCTGCTAGTAATTGTTTTGTTTTCATGCTTCCCATTTATTTAAGAAATTGCAGCTCAATAACAAAAAACCAAACAACCCAATCCAAACATGGGCAGAAGACCTAAACAGACATGTCTCCAAAGAAGACAGATTGCCAACAAACACATGAAAGGATGCTCAACATCATTAATCATTAGAGAAATGCAAATCAAAACTACAATGAGGTACCACCTCACACTGATCAGAATGGCCATCGTCAAAAAATCTACGGACAATAAATGCTGGAGAGGGTGTGGAGAAAAGGGAACACTCTTGCACTGCTGGTGGGAATGTGAACTCAGCCATAAAAAGAAACGAAATTGAGTTATTTGTAGTGAGGTGGATGGACCTAGAGTCTGTCATACAGAGTGAAGTAAGTCAGAAAGAGAAAAACAAATACCGTATGCTAACACATATATATGGAATCTAAGAAAAAAAAAAGGTCATGAAGAAACTAGGGGTAGGACGGGAATAAAGACACAGACCTACTAGAGAATGGACTTGAGGATATGGGGAGGGGGAAGGGTAAGCTGTGACAAAGTGAGAGAGTGGCATGGACATATATACACTACCAAACGCAAAACAGACAGCTAGTGGGAAGCAGCCGCATAGCACAGGGAGATCAGCTCGGTGCTCTGTGTACACCCAGAGGGGTGGGATAGGGAGGGTGGGAGGGAGGGAGACGCAAGATGGAGGAGATATGGGAACATATGTATATGTATAACTGATTCACTTTGTTATAAAGCAGAAACTAACACACCACTGTAAAGCAATTATACTCCGATAAAGATGTAAAAAAAAAAAAAGAGACTGAGATTTTAAAAGTTAGGATGATTATTCGGATAATGATCTATTAATATAACTAACGGCTTAAAAAGCACATAAGAAAATCCATGTTGTCCTTCCTAGAACACATTGTTGTTTAGCAGTCTGTATTAGTGGCTAGTACGAGCTCTCCCTTTGCTCATGAATCTTGGTTTCAGGAGGTATTTTTGTTTATTTCCAAAATATCAAGTGAGCCACCAGATGACTTACATTTCACCTACCTCAATAAAGATATTCAGAAGTATAAATGCCAACTACCACTTATTAAGGACTTAATACATGCTAAACCTTGTACTAGAACTTTTAACAAATGTATTATCTAATCATTACAAACATCCTTTCATGCAGAAATTATTATCCTTATTTACAGATAAGGAAACTAAAGCTCACAATATGACTGAAAGAGATTTTTTTTTTTAATACAAAAATGTTTTTACTAACAGTGTAAACTGGAATGCTTAAGAGTCGGAATACTGGGGTAAAATCCTAGCGCTGCCACTTGGGGCTGTGTGATTATTTCCAAGTTACTTAACTCATATCTGTCATAGACATTTTTATCTATAAAATGGGTAAAATAAGAGAAATAGGGTTATGGTGAGAACTAAGTGAGTTGATACACGTGAAGCCCTTATAACATTGCCAGGAACATTGTAATTATCCAATGTTAACTCTTTAAATATTTGGAATATTGTATAATTTCCCAAGGTGATGATGTTTTAATGTTTCAATTATATTATTATAGTTATTTCTTATATCTACAATAAGTTTAATCATTTTTATCCGAGTCTCTGAAGATTACAAAATATCAGCATGGGTATAAAGTATTTCTACACCATGCTTAGCTGGATAAGCAATACAGATTTTACATATAAGTGTGTATTATTGTTTTGTTATTTATAGATTTACTACTATTTACCACTAGCTTTAACCTTTCTTTGTTACTATTATTATCTAGAGGCATCAAAGCTGATACTGTACAAAACTGTCACAAGGATGCCTTTCTATTCCACTGTCCACCCTCCTGTAATTTCATTCATGATCCCCTCTAATACCACTAGAATCTATCTATTTAGGTTTTCTTCTCCATCAAAACCTCTTTTAAAATCTTTCCATTCATAATGGTTATTAAACTACTATCTCCCAGATGTAAATCCATCCCTCTATATTATGAGATGCTAGGACTAGGACTTGGCAAAACTGTTTATCCTTTGTCTGTTACGCATAACCAATAGAGGGCAGGAGAGAGAGAGAGAGAGAGACAGGAGAGATGGAACATGGACTTGCTTTTTATATGCCAGGTGTTCATGTCTTGCCGGCAATAGCCTAGTGGACCCAGTCCCCAGCCTTCTTCATCACTCCCAGATACCTGAGAGGTGAAGCTGGGAAGTTCTCCCACTCAAGTTTCTGAGTCCTGCATCCATGGGGCCACTGCTCTGACTTCTAGGTACCAGATGCTGCTAGACAGCTTACCCGTACCAAGAAGTCTGAATTCCAACTCTGCATGGCCTCCTCCCTAAGCTTGTAGATTCAGATAACTCCAACCTCTTCCTTTTGTTCCTAAGGGGACTACTTCCTACAATTACTATCTTGGTGTAACATAAATATTCACCCTTTGCTTTTTCATTCTTCCAACATTTGCTTAAGCGATTCTTTATCTTAAACTCTCTCTATTGAAATACCTAATGTGGTTTCTAATTTCCTGTCTGGACGCTAACTGACCCCCAAATGCTATAAATAACTGTACAAAATGTTATATTCTTGGAAGTTTCGGAAATATATCAAGAAGGAAGAGAGAAGAAGAATTTTAGGTATCTATCAGTAGGTAGTAAAGACTTTTGTGGGGTTAGAAAGAGACGTTTTCCCTGCCCCTCTCCCCAAATAATTATACTCTACCAAGGCAGCCAGCCAGTTCTGCCCACAGGCAGGAGAAATTCTCTTACTTGGGGGAGAATCAGACTTTTTGTTCTGTTCAAGCCTTCAAACGATTGAATGAGACCCACCCATAGTAGGGACGGCAATCTGCTTTATTCAGTCTACCAATATAAATGTTAATCTCATCCAAAAACATCCTCACAGAAATACCCAGAATAATGTTTCACCAAATACCTGGGCATCCCATGACCCAGTCAAGTTGATACCTAAAGTTAACTATCACATTTGCTTACAAAGTAAGTGACTAGTTGAGATTTCATCCACAGTCAACTCAAATAGCTGTAATTGAGGAACTCTGGGGTAATTCAGTGTTCATCAGAGCTTTTTCCTTCCATCCTGCCCCTGCTTTGTGAACTTCATGTGTCTTTCCTGTTTGGGATTTTTGCCCTGTCGGCCAGAGCTTCCTGTATCTTTCTTGGCCGCTGGGATGGCTCTTCAGTCCTTGGGCCTCTGCAGACCATGAGTGCAAGTCGGTACTAAAGCATTGAGAAAACGTGTAAGGAACCAAGAAATATCTTGGGAAGAATGGACTAAATAAGGAGGTATAAGGCCCCCCAGGTTATCTTAAAAAATTATATTTTCTTTTAAATGGACAGTGAATTTTATTTTATTATTATTATTATTATTTTTTGCGGTACGCGGGCCTCTCACTGTCTTGGCCTCTCCCGTTGCGGAGCACAGGCTCCGGACGCGCAGGCTCAGCTCCCATGGCTCACGGGCCCAGCCACTCCGCGGCATGTGGGATCCTCCCGGACCGGGGCACGAACCCGTGTCCCCTGCTTCGGCAGGCGGACTCTCAACCACTGCGCCACCAGAGAAGCACGACAGTGAATTTTAAATGTGTATGATCTTTTCCTAAGAGCTATACTAATCCAGTTAGGGTACTTCTCGGAAAAAAAATTAGACCAGGAATCAGCAAGTTGGACTTCCTCTTCGTTAGGAGTTTCTGATGACTCTTCCCTTTGTTAATCATGTCAACAGCAAGTAAAACACAGGGTCTAGTAGCACACAAAATTTTAAATTATTCAGAGACTGATTATATGGCTTGGGAATTACTGTATCTCTTTTCATATCTCACACTTCCCACAGCCATTAGCATCTCCAATAAGAGTGTGGCTTTGAGGACTGAAATTCATAAAACGGGATCTTTTCAATCTGAAAGAGATTTTTAAAGGCTAACCATGCCTACTCCCTAACTATGCAGTGAGCCAATTGTCTTAAGAAGGGAAAGTAAATTGCCAAGGCGTGTGAATAAATTAGTGGAAGGGATTAAAATTAGGCAACGTGTTACTTGTAAACTGACTTGCTTACACCTCTAAGGTGCTTCAAGAGAAGACTATGACAATAGAAATGAGAGTAAGGATTACGTAAGGATTTTAATTTTCTGTCTTATTCCTTCTTCTATGGAAAACTGGAAATTGACTTTAATGGATTGCTTCTGCTCCTGGAAGAGACACATAATGTGTCCTAATCCAGGGACTCAGACCTAACGCCATGGACAAATTTTAATCAGGGTAATGATTTTTAATACTTGTACCTGGAAAGAAAGCCACTCAGAGTCAGTGCACCTATTGCAGTGTTAATTTCCAACTCTTCTTAGAAGCACAAATACCTTCAGTGTGGACCTCCTGCCCTTTTCTCTGTTCCTTCTCTCATTTTCTTGTCCTTGAGCACATCTGAAGCATAACGGGCATGGCCAGGGTGAATTGAGAGGTCATGTTCCCGGTTCCTACAGCCTTCCTGGGAAGCCCCCGTTATGGGCCTGCTGGCTTGCTGGGTGTTGCAGGCACTGTGGTTGAAAACAGACTAAGTGACATCGGCTTCAGTCAGTGACAGTGCTGGAGTCAAGGGACATCATTGCTCTGAAAAGGCCGTTTTATACAAGTATCTGTGTGGCAGGCCAGCTGGGAATTCTTCAGTCTTTTCCGCAGTACTCATAAGCAAGGAAAATAAAACTGTTGACATTAGCATTTCAATGTGTGTGTGTGTGTGTGTGTGTGTGTGCGTGTGTGTGTGTGTGTGTATAATTTATTTATGTTTATGTTTATATTTATATAATACAAAATTATACTATATATCTATAATACATATAATATTTGTGTAATATAATATAAATTATACACACACACACACACACGCACACACACACACTGTTGTTCTTTATCTTTGAAATGCTAATGTCAACAGTTTTATTTTCCTTGCTTATGAGTACTGCGGAAAAGACTGAAGAATTCCCAGCTGGCCTGCCACACAGATACTTGTATAAAACGGCCTTTTCAGAGCAATGATGTCCCTTGACTCCAGCACTGTCACTGACTGAAGCCGATGTCACTTAGTCTGTTTTCAACCACAGTGCCTGCAACACCCAGCAAGCCAGCAGGCCCATAACGGGGGCTTCCCAGGAAGGCTGTAGGAACCGGGAACATGACCTCTCAATTCACCCTGGCCATGCCCGTTATGCTTCAGATGTGCTCAAGGACAAGAAAATGAGAGAAGGAACAGAGAAAAGGGCAGGAGGTCCACACTGAAGGTATTTGTGCTTCTAAGAAGAGTTGGAAATTAACACTGCAATAGGTGCACTGACTCTGAGTGGCTTTCTTTCCAGGTACAAGTATTAAAAATCATTACCCTGATTAAAATTTGTCCATGGCTACCCATAGCCTCCAAGCAGAATGCTGAACAAGGTCCTTTGTGATTTTTACCTCTGACAATTTATCCAATCATTTCTCCCTGCATTTTCCCAGCACTACCCTCTTACCTCAAAACCCTGAATTGTGTAACAGAATGATACTTCAACACTTGCCATACCTTTCTTTCACCTTCCCATATATTTGCACATGCTAATACCTTTGCTTGGGACATTACTTTACTCTACATCACTTGCTACTGCAGCCTGCCATTCCCACCTCCAATATTCTCTCTGGCAGGAAGCTTTCCTCCCGCTGGTTTGTTGTAGGGGGTCTGCAGTAGCCAGTCTTTACAATGGCCGCTGATTATATTACCTCCTGATATTCACACTCTTGCTGTCTCCTCCTAAATTAAGTAAGCTTGACCTGTGTAACCTATAGGAAATTGTCGAATATGTGATTTTTTTAATTGAAATACAGTTGATTTACAATGTTGTGTTAATTTCTGCTGTACAGCAAAGTAACTCAGTTATACATATATATATATATATATATATATATATATATATATATATACATTCCTTTTTTTAAATATTCTTTTCCGTTATGGTTTATCAAAGGATACTGAATATAGTTACCTGTGCTATACAATAGGGTCTCGTTGTTTAGTCATTCTATATATAAAAGCTAACCCCAACCTCCAGTCCATCCCTCCCCCAGCCACCCCTCCTTGGCAACCCCAAGTCTGCTCTCTATGTCCATGAGTCTGTTTCTGTTTTGCAGATAGGTTCATCTGTGTCACAGTTTAGAGTCCACGTATAAGTGATATCATATGGTATTTGTCTTTCTCTTTCTGACTTACTTTACTTAGTATGATAACCTCTAGTTGCATCCATGTTTCTGCAAATGGCATCATTTCCTTGTTTTTTATGGCTGAGTCAAATATGTGCCTTTTGAGGCTATGTCATAATAAAGATAGTAAATCCTACTTTGCTTTCTCTTCTATCATTTACTCTGGGAGAAGCCCACTGCCTTATCTTGAAATCATTCAGTCAGCTCTATGGAGAGGTCGGTATGGTGAGGCCTTATGCCAACAGCTAGTATCAACTTGCCCACCAAGCGAGTCATCTTTGAAGTAGATCCCACAGCCCCATTTGAGCTTGTAAGTGACTGCAGCCCTGGCTGACACCTTGACTGTAACCTCATGAGAGATCCCAAGAGAGAATCATCCAGCTAAGCCACTCCCAAATTCCTGACGCATAGAAGCTCTGTAAGATAATAAATAGTTACTGTTGTTTTAAGCCTCTGTGTTCTGGAGTATTCTATGCAGCAATATAATCGGGGTCTCTCACCTATGCCTATACATTTCCATAGTACCCTGTGAGTCCCTCCATCAAAGCCTATTTCCCATTGTCCGTTTACTTGTCTGTCTCTCCCACTTAGCCTGAGGGCATCTTGAGAGCAGAGACAGCAATGCATGCTTTGATTCATGGAGTGTCAGTGGTTCATCACAGGGCAATTCCTGATAATTGTACAGGTCATGCAAGCACTCAAAGATGCCTGCCAATGTACTCAAGCAAATGGGTGTGGAAATCCAGCCCTTGCTCACCCAGCAAGTGGAATGTCCTGCTGAGGGCTGCTGCCATGGGCCAGAGAGGAGCTTTTTCCTCTGTGCTCACTTAATCTTATCAAAGGGCCACCACTCTAATTCATCCACTGTGTCAGTCGGGGTTCATTCAGGACACAGAAACCATATATACTGTGAACAGGGAAAGTTTAACATACAGAATAATTAACCACAATAGAGGACTGGAGTAACAGGTTAGCTACCAAGGGTAAAGAGAAGTCGAAACAATACAGAGATCACTGATGTAGGCATCAGCCACTACCTCCACGACTGAGGCAAAGCACCCAGGTAAGGAATGAACCTAGAAGAAAGACCCCTGCCCACCAGGGCTGAGATACAGACTTTACTGGAGAGAGCACCGCGGGGGCGGGGGGTCCACGAAATGGCAGAGAAGTCTGCTGAGGTGCAGCCAGAGCAGAACTTGCTGGAAAGCCACCCTTTGGAGAAGTGGAGGGAGATACCAATGGGGAGGTGCCTTACTGCCAGAGGAGAGCACACACCGGAACCGGGAAGTGGGGCTTTCTCCTCCATGTCCCTCTAGCACCCTCCATTGACAGGCTTAATTTAGTGCCAGCTGGGAAGGAAGAAATGTGCCAGAGTCGTTAGCAGGGTGAGGAAGAGTGGATCTGTGGCTGAGAGGCCATAGATTGATAACTGGAACATCCAGCTAGACAGCAGCCTTCTTCTAATCTGTCCACCCATAGGGATGCCTTTTTCAGACTCTCATGAAGGCACTCTATGGCCCTAGTGGTTTTTGAAAGAGTCACGGAAATATGCTTTGGGGTACCTGGTGTTCAAAGGTTGTTCTAAGTCTGGTTTACTCTTAGCAACTGTTCTGCTCAGATGGCTGCCTCTTGGAGAAAAACTGTGGGAGTGTAATCTCTTAGTTATTTTCTATTGACCACGCCTTCAAACTGAACTTAGTAACCTCTTGGCACTCCTGCGTGTCTCACAACAGACTGAACTGACCTATGTGGCAACTGGTTCCCTATCCCAGTGGCTTCCTTTCCAACGGCACAGCAGCCTGTGCTCTCTGAGCTTTGATGTCAACAGGACACCTGGACACCTTGTAATTACAAATGTAGGCCTTGCAACTGACGTCATGTACATCAAGTAAGTGTGACAGATGAAAGACGAAACCCTTCCCCATGCAGAATCTGATGAGGATACAGGACTTCTGTCATTTTGAGGCTGATTGGTTCTTAAAAGCAGTTTGGCTTATAACATCTGTCAGGAAAGGGTAATGCTTTGTGACATCAAATCACAATTGCATCTCCACTAATAAGGACATTATAGTAATTGATACCTGCCTAGATTTACACAGCATGAGACTATGGCTTGTCATTTCTTCCTATTTGTATTACTTTTCTCTAAAATAAAATAATAGCATTACTATAAACACCTAGCAGTCTGTTTATCCTGCTGATCTCAAGAAATACACTAATTATATGTTGAAGGAAAGGTTCTCTTTCTAATGTATTTAGGGCAGAATAAATGTCAGTTAGTTCAATCAAAATCTATGGAGTCTGGTGAAGTTACAAAGAAAGAAGAAGAGATTATATCCTTGCCCAAAAGTAACGTACAATTTAATATTTCCTGTCATGGCTTTCTGTTGGATTCTGTTGCACTTTTTTTTTTTTACATTATTTTCCCTGTTTTCTATGATACTTTGATATTAAATGAAAGCAGAAAACTGGAAAGTTGCACCATTGACTATCTGGATTTTGTGAAGCATTACTATAAAAAACCATCTCCTTTATTTTAAGATATATATATCCCCATTTACTAAAGAAACTCAGAAAAGGTTAACAGTTGGAAAGTAAACTTAAATCGAGTTCTATTAAAATGTCTTTGATAAGCAATTCTTTATATGATAGAAAAGTGTCACACAAAACAAATTTATACGCAAGCTTTAAGTGTCTTGCTATATTTCTTGGAGAAACAGAGGAAAAAATAAGATTTGCAAGCAAATAAGATATAGTGGGCCTAATCACCATTACTTTTAAGAAAAGAAACACAGGCAGCTACTGTAAATCAAACTTACTCATCAATAATATCTTTCCACAGAATCTAGAGAATAAGCTTGGTTAGTACTAATCCCAAGATGTAGAAACGATGTCATTGAGAAAGGAAAGGGGTCAGAAGTATAATGATGATAATAAAAATGATAATTAATGCTAACATTCCCTAAACTCTTTCGCTGAGCCAGGCACCGTTCTAAGCCTCTAGATGGTATTTTAGTCAGGGGTCTCCAGACAAAATAGAACCAATCTGTTTCTCTAGAGAACCCTGAAACAGATATAGGTATAGATATAGATATATATTGATAGATACAGACATAAATACATATACAGAGGGAATTATTATATATATTATTTAATATAATAAGTCTTTCTCCATGGGGCGGGCAGAGAGAAAGAGAGAGAGAGAGATTGATTATAGGAATTGGCTCAAGTGATTACGGAGGCTGAAAAGTATCATGCCCTGTTCTCTGCAAGCTGGAGACCTAGAAAAGCTAGGGTATAATTCAGTCCAAGGCCAAAGGCCTGAGAACCAGGGGTGCTGATGTTCAAAGGCAAGAGGATGTGGATGTCTCAGCTCAAGCAGAGTGAATGTGTCCTTCCTCCACCTTTCTGTTTTACTCGGGCCCTTAAGGGATGGGGTGATGGCCCCCTCACACTGATTGGGACTTTCTTCTTTACTCAGTCTACCAATTCAAATGCTAGTCTCTTCCAGAAACACCCTACAAACACATGCAGAAATGATGTTTTACCTGCTATCTGGGCATCCCTTAGCCCAGCCAAGTTGACGTCAAATTAACCATCACAGGTGGGTACTGTCATTCTCAGTCAATCTGACTCCCCCTTTAATCACAATGCTCCACTGCATATTTCCCCAAATGAAAACAGAGACACACACATGAACACACATTCACATATTTATGGAAGAACACGAGATTTCCATTGGTTTTAACCTACAAAATATAGAACCCGCTGTTGCTATAAGGTTTACTGAATAAATGGGAAGAAAAAGAAAACAAACATTTAAGGGGCTCTGATCTGCCGAGCACCATGATGGGTGATTTGACATACACTATCTTGTTAAAAACCACATAGCTGTGCCGCCCGGCTTGTGGGATCTTAGTTCCCCCACCAGGGATCGAACCTGCGCCATCGGCAGTGAAAGCATGGAGTCCTAACCACTGGACCACCAGGGAGTTCCCGGCATCTTTGTTTTTACCCTCTGTCAATCCTGCCTTCTGATAACAGTATCAGTGTCGGGGGGATACAATAGGTGTTTTGGAAGCCCACAGATGAACATGTGTTTCGGTGTAGCAATTCAGAGTGGTTCGGGGTGAAGCAGAACAGAATCCCCTCAAAGAAGAATCAGAGTTTTCTTTAGAATCATTTGCTTGTATATAATAGGAACTCACTCAAGCATGGTTAAGAAAATATAAAAAGAGCCTTGGTAGAAAGCCATAGGGGTCTCCCACGGAACTCAATGGCAAGAAGGACATCCAGGTCTCTTGCAGACAAGAACTGGGGAGTAAAAATGCTGCTAGAGTTTACTCTTTCCTTCTCACCAAGGGTTCCTCTCATTCCCAATGCTCTCTTCAGTGATTCTTCTCTTTGTCAGCCTCCTGGCCTCATCTGCTTGCTCAGGTTTTAAAAACACATCATCTTAAGTCACTCATTCTTCTGCACTCTTTAGGCATCAGTAAAAATTTTGGTGGTTGATAAACAATGGAAAGCTTTTGGATTCCAGGGAGGAACGTATAGAAAAATGAGTCTTGGGCAGTGGTCCTTAGGGCAGTTGGAACTACTGTAATGGAACTGGCCAGTCATTTAGTTCCAGCAACCAATTTCACTGGCTTTTTCCATTTAACTGACTGGTAGCTTGACCACTGTACAGAAACGCTCTGGAATGCAGGCATTATTGAACAAAGCAAAACAGAGTGACCCATTAAAATAGACTGCAATGAAAGGAACAGGGCTCTGCTGAGAGGTGGTTTTAAATAAGCTGCCCCATGTTGAATAGCAGAGGCTTTCTTTTCAAATCTTCCTTATTCAGAGTTATTTTGTGATTTCTGGTATAGATATAATTTTGGCACCCTTCTCTGTCCCTTGAAACACTCTCCCCTCCATTTCTGTGTAACACAGTTGACAATTATTCTAATTCTAGTCAGCCCCTTAATTCTTATTCCTTCTCTGAAATCTGACATTATACTCTGTTTTAAGAATTTAGATAACTTCCTAGTTTGTCCTATAAAAGGGAAAACTGCTTCTTTTTTTTTCCTTTTACTAGATTGGTGTCTCTACAATCCACCTCCCTGTATTAACTTATCATTCACTTTGTACTGCCTTCTCACTGTCAAAAAGAAAAAACAACTCCTTTTTTTTTTTAGTCTCTTCCCTCTGTACTGTCACTTCAGATTCACAGTTGCTAAGTGTTCCAGGAGCCCACCAGAGGGACTTTCTAGTGGTGTGATCTGCAAACTTTGAAATAACACCCACCAACAGAAGCACCATATGCTATGGAGTTACACAGTAAACTGACAGGAACATCTCATTTGTCATTTGAAATTCAGAAAATGTCAGCAATTTTCATACCCAGCAATTGCCTAAATGACTCTCTGGTTAGCAAGGAGTAACATTTGCTATAAATGCACGTGAAAATATGAAATTTTATATTGTGCTTCTAGAGGAATAATAATAGCAAAGCCAGTATTAAGACTTACACAGCTCGATGAGCATATGGAAAGACAGATCAAATTTCTACACTCACTTTATATCTTATGTGTGCATCTCTAGGTGAATGGTTTTATACATAAGGTTTATGACATTTGGACTATTCACATTCCATAACATTGGTGATTCAAATGTGCCTTTTTATGACAAAATGTAATACCAAAGAATATTTTTTAATCCATTAAAGGCAACTTTAACGTAAAACACAAGCTGTCCCCTTTGTGATTAAGCTGAATTTGCATCCAGCTGAACTTAGCCAACAACAGACACAAGAGAGAAAACTACTTGGCAATTCTTCCTAATTAAAGGATATTAATTACTGCTAAATACCATACACTTTCTATGTTATAAAAGTTCACCTAAATCAATGTTATTATGGTACTAAAGAAATTAATAATGATTTCAAGTCTGGTAAGTGTGGTCAAACTGCCCATTAGTTCATACTTTTAAATGACTTCACAATGAAATATCTGAATTGGTTTCATATAAAGACCAGAATGTCCATGGCCTCACACATTTAGCACATCTTTTATGTATTAATTATAGTACCTGGTGCTGTCTCTTCTTCATACCTAATATTGATGACGCAGTAGAAGCAGAAGCAGAGACTGTGTGAAGAGGAAGAATGAAACATAGCAAGACTAGGTGTTTCCTTCACTCTGAATTTGCCTCAGGCCAGCCTCACCTCTCTGGAGTAGAGGGTGTTAGACGGCGCACTCCACTATCTCTATGACCAATAGATCATGACCAGTAGGAAGGGGGAAACTCACATTTACCGAGTCTCACAAGTTTTCTCATTTGATAAAACTGTCCTCCGGGGTAAGCATAAATATCCCTTTTTGCATATGAGGGTTTTAGTGCTCAGAAGTGGAAGTTGCCAAGTTTATACCATTATTAGATGGCACTGTTAAAGTCCAGGCTCTCTGACCTCAATTCACAGGTTCTTTCCACTAAATCATGCTCCCTGTTATGTAAAGGAAATCGGAAAACCTCCTTTTGTTTTATGAGCCAATACTCTTCCTTCCCTTATCACCTGGTCACAAGTCCTGCTGTTTATTTGAATTTTGGCTCAAAAGGTGACTTGCTAGGAAAGAACTCCGGACTTGTCTCTGCTCTGATGGAGTGACCTTGGAACGTCACTTTGTTCATTTGAGCCTCAATGTCCTCACCTACAAAAAGACTAATGACCCTAAGTCTCTCCTAAGACTGTGGTGATGATCAAAGGCATTGAGAAAGAAGGTGTTTAGAAAAATATAAAGTGCAGTAAAGGTAAGGTACTTTGGTCAAGTGCTACACAGGAGAATGAACAGAGAGGGAGAGCAATTTGGACACTTTACAGTGCACGACTGATAATCCACTCTTTATAATCCACTAATGGTTATGGGCAGGCAGTTGCATAGCTGAGTTATTACAGTACTGAACTCTTGGGAACGTGAACTCAGGAATCAGACAGCCCAGAGTTCAAATCCAGGCTCCTCCAATTTCTGTTGGTTTGAGCTTAAGTATGTTACTTAACCTCTCACACCTCGTCCGAAAAACAAAAAAATAAAGTACTGTCTCGTAACCAGGCCCGACTTCTTGGATACGTAACCTGAGTAGTTAGTTACACAGGACCCTGTGCTCAGCAGGGGCCCACACTTGGTTGAATGCTCTGATGTAACTAACTTGAAATTATTAATAATCTTCTGTTCTAGCTTGTGTTTTGGAAGAGAAGTCCAAAGTGACAATGGAGCGTACCCGTGGGCAGAGGAGACACGCACAATGTGTGTGCTGTTCAATGTGTGTGAATGCCCTGCTCCTCCACTGGCGTACAACAGTCAGGATCCCCGTGAGCACAGAATTCCAGTGGACCCACCACACGTGGGAGTTCAGTGAGATTCAAAGCAAGTACACGGTGAGCATATTATGTCTATGACTGACTAAAAGTGGCAGTACTGACAGCCTGAGAGGGTATTCTTACTCTTCGAACCAGAACTTGTTTGAAATAAAAAGAAAGAATGTGTACTCTGGAGTCAGACTGCCTATGTCTAGGTAAAAATCCATGTTCTTCCTCTGTAACTGTGCGATCTTGGTCAGGTCACTGAACTGTTCTGAGCCTCGGAAAATAACAGGCAGACATCACACGGTTGTTGTAGAGAATCAGTGAGTCACGTGTAGAATAAAGCCTATAGAACATGTAAATGCTCATTACATTTTTGCCACTATTAATTTCACTGTTGTTTTTGTTGTTGGAATATAGAGAATTAATTCAATCTTGGAGAAATCAAGAAAGGCTTTACAAGCTCTAATTTGAAAAGATATGTGCACCCCAACATTCACTGCAGCACTGTTTACAATAGCCAAGACATGGAAGCAACCTAAGTGTCCATCGACAGATGAATGGATAAAGAAGATGTGGTACATATATACAATGGACTATTACTCAGCCATAAAAAAAGAATAAAATAATGTAATTTGCAGCAACATGAATGGACCTAGAGATTATCGTACTGAGTGAAGTAAGTCACACAGAGAAAGACAAATATCATATGATATCACTTATATGTGGAATCTAAAAAACAGTACAACTGAACTTATTTACAAAATGGAAACTGACTCATGGACATGGAAAACAAACTAATGGTTACCAAAGGGGAAAGGGTGAGGGGGGGAGGGATAAATTGGGAGTATGGGATTAACAGATGCACACTACTTTATATAAAATAGATAAGCAACAAGGATTTACTGTATAGCATAGGGAACTATATTCAATATCTTGTAATAAACAATAATGGAAAAGAATTGAAAAAAGAAATATATACATATATATGTATAACTGAATCACTTTGCTGTACACCTGAAACTAACACAATATTATAAGTCGACTATACTTCAATAAAAAAAAAAAAAGGCTTTATAGAGGAGATAACGTGCGAGCTGTCCCTTGTGAACTTCACGTTCATAAAGTTAGTAGAAATGCAAAGCCAGCTACATAGATGGTTTGAAAGGAAGGGCCTGCACCATTCACTCACTGTGATGGGCCAGCCACATTCATTAGAGCCCTCTCGAAACTTTCAAATAACTTCTGTGAAACTGTTTAGGCTAGCATGCTCTTCTCTTTACATGTTGATTTATGCTCTCAGGAAGACCCTTGTAAGAAAAAATAAAACTCTTTAAAAACACAGAGTTGTCAGAAACAATCCGAGATTCCCTCACTGGAAGCCTGCATAAGAGAACCTCTTAACAGAATACAGTTGCTTCTTAATGTGGAGGCACACACGGGAATCAATCAGCCCTTTCCTGCAGCTCTGCTCTGTTCATTTTATATACTTGCCCAGTTTGACAAGAAATCCAGGGAAGGGCTAAGGAGTGTTGTCAGCATAAAGATGGGAGGAAAGTGATGTACTAGGCTAATAAAAGGACTCACAAATGTCCCTGAAGTCATAAATCCTTCTCACGGCTTTTAAAATCTGTTTCCTTTGTAGGATTGCGATGATGGAGCTTTGACAGCGTGCCCTTTCCATCCTCTCGCCTGCATGTCAGGAACCCCGAGCTCAGCGTGTAGAGAGAAAACAGAACGCAATACAACTTCCTGCCTTCACTGTTCTCTCCCTCCTTGTGGGTCTGTGGCAGCCTTGCTGATGAAGACAAGGCCCCTGCTGCCCGGGCTCCCCGACCCTCTCCTGCCTAGGCTGCCCTGCCCTGCCCTCCCCATAAATTCTCAGGGTTGCCCCTTTCCCACACATGCTCGGAGAACTATCTGATTTTCTGAGGCATTAGCCGAAATCCTGGCACTAGGATCTTAGTGTTTTTATGAATTAGGTGGTTTTCTTTGGGTTTTATGTCAGCTTCTTCAGGGGAAGCTGGCGTGAGAAATATTGCAAACCATGCACTGGATTTTGACTTACCCCAGCATAGGATCCAGGATCCCACAAAGAGGTCATCTTTGCGCGTAAGCGGCGACCACAGTGTTGAAAACAAGTCAGGAAGAGGATGTGACTTGGTGGCTGACCTGTGAGCTGGAGGGACTCAGGCAATCAGAGGCTTCTCACCCTCCTGTGCTGGGAATGTATTCAGTACATTCTGCCCCCCCGTTCCTATAGCTGGGGCCATTTCAAGGACGCAACCTTGAGAGAGTGAAGTGGTGTTGAGACCATCTGGACAGTACATGTGACTGAACCCCACTAAGGCTCTATGTAAACTCCTAAGACTCTGGCTGGTGGGGGCAGAGATCTACTCATCTTGCAGCTGCCCGAGACAAGCCTGGTTGTAAGTGCCCTTGCTTGTGAAAGCTGCCACCTACCAGTCTGGAGGGGTCTGCCTCTTTCTTTGTTCTCTCCCTACGCTCCATGTCCAGGTTCAGATTTCCTCCTGGGAGACTCCGAAGACTGTGAACCAACACACAGACATAGTCAGTTTCCTCATTTCTATATTTGGGATAATTTGTTTTCCTGCACTTGGAAAATATAACTTGTGTTCCTATCAATTCAGGTAAAATGCAACGAGGCATATAAGTTGATAAATGCCACTATAAAAATGTACTATCCTAAAGAAAACATTAATGTATTTTTATTGTTGGCGTTTTTATTTACTGTTACATAACTTTTCCTTCTACAGTGTGAATATTTCAAAGTTGCTGGAGATAGGAACAGAAGTGCCCTCCAAGCAATAAAGATATTTAAAACAAAACCAGTAAAAATCTAGCCTTCTGAAATAAATCTAAATGAGTTTTCCCTTCAACCAACTATGGCAAGCCGGTGTGTTTATTCCAACTCTAGGTTGGTACCCAAAATATTTGCGAGTGTGTGGTTCGCTATGTCGCATTTTCCTCCATCAAGAGACAAGGCCCAGAAGCGTGGGTCCCAGGAAGAAGAAGATGTGGAGCAGAGCCTGAGCTGACCCAACTGTAGTGGGAGCAACAGATGAGCCCACGCTGCCATGCAGGCAGCATCCCCTAGACTATGGGGAGGGATTCAATGCAGCACTCAGAGCCATGGGACAACTCTAGTCTCTCCACTTTACAGCCACTTTTCGACCCTTATTTTCCTTATGCAGCTTGAGCTGACGTGTCATTCCCTGCATATCAGTCATTGGTACCAAATGACCGGAGGCCATTTTAACAAATTAATTTTGCCCTTAGATGACGAGGGTCACTGCCACCGAGTCTTTAGCCACCGTTCCGGGGATGATGGATGCATTGGGTGTGTGGTCATGTGTCCTGGGGGTGGGCGGGAGAATTGTTCCTGGAGTCAGGCTGGACAAAGAGGGTTTCCACCTAGAGCTGCCCATAGCGCCTTAGGCAGAAGACAGGTCAAGAGCGTGCTCAGGGAAAGGAGTGAAGGTTACAGCTAAGACTGAGCTCGCTGTCGCGTCTAAATTACAAAATGAGATGCAAATGTGAGATTAAGTAATAAATTCAAAAACTAGGAGGATCAGAATTGGTTGAGGATGTGGAGTTAGAAGAGACCAGAATAAGGAGTGTGCGACTTAAAGCAGTCAAATGGCGAGAGAGTATTTGAAGCTTGCTTTCTTAAGGAGCCACAGGATCCTGAAGACATTCAAAAGAATGCTCCTAAGGCTTTCAAGTCAATTCCAAAATAGCAATTCCAAAAATGTTTTTACCAGTGACAAAGTGACATTGAAATAAGTGTATAAATATCCCGAGATGACTACTTTGAGGGAAAAAAAGCACCATATTTGGGTGTGTGAATTCTGGCATATTTGTTAAACATCAGACATATTCCTTCAGAGTGACTCTTTAAATATGCAGTATTTTCAGATACAGTAAAAACCAACCTGGAACACTGGTGTGTTTTATTTCTTTACTGCTAGACGCCCTATCCTTTTCTTTGTTGTTTTTCTCAAAACACAGAGTCTTCGTATTTGAAAATATTTATGTGTATACAAGAGGATAAGAGATTTCTGCGTATTGCTCCTTGAAACTTTTGTTTCCTGCATTACTGCATTCTCACGTATCTTTTTCCATGGGGCAGAATGACTCTGTTTTTCTTTACAAATCCATGGGGACTGTACATGGCACACCTCGTGATAACTTTTTAGTTCTGAAAGATTTAGGGGAAAACGATATTAGCTTCACATGAGCAGATGAAGCGATTGGACTTTATTTGAAGCCTTTATCAGTCTGACCCCCTAAGGAGAGGTACCTTGGTTTGCTGGATTGTGGTACGTCTAATGACATATCTGATGACTGTCATTCAAGTTACAGTCTGCATTTCACCAGTTCGCTTTGAGATTTGGGCTAAGTCACCTCGCCTTCTGGAATTCTGGTTTCTTCTCCCAGTGCTTCCCATCCATTTCACAAAGATTTTTGTGAATATCAACATCAAAGAGACTTTGAATTCTCCTAAAGAAAGGAATGCCTCCAAATATGGAGCAATAAGTAAGCTGAAAAGCACCATTTCATGATTATCGTATAAATAATCAGGGAGATTTTACCCAGAGAACAGTTACTTTGTACTAAATCTAGCTAAATAATGAAAAAACAAACAATGCATGGAAGAGACAGAAACTTACATATGTCCTCAAGGTATATATACAGTAACACTTTAACTGGGGTGGGAATAAAAGTGAATCGATAAGCAAATTGCTTGTAGGAGGTATTTTACACAGTTGATGTGTTTGATTTTACATTATTGTCATTCTCGTTTGAGGACACCAAATCAGTGCAGAAGACAAAATACTTAACATCATTAGTCACCAGAGAAACGTAAATTAAAGCACCATGAGATAACTACACACCCAGTAGAATGGATAAAAGCAAAAAGATAACATTACCAAAGTTGCTAAACACGTGAAGCAATCAGAACACAAATAAGTTGCTGGCGGGGTGTTAAGTGGTATGACTCCTTTGGAAATGGGTGCGGCAGTTTCTTATAAAGTTAAACATAATCTACACAATGACCCCACAATTCCATTTCTTAGGTATTTACCCAATAAAAATGAAAACATATATGCACAAAAGGACTTACACAAGGATGTTCATAGCAAACTGACTCATAATAGTCCTAAACTGGGAATAACCCAAACGTCTCTGCACAGGTGAATAAACTGTGGTTTGCTTATACAATTGAATACTACTCAGCAGATAAAAAGGAGAAAACTTCTGATACGGCAACAATATGGATACATCTCAGAGATATTATCTTGCGTGAAACAAACCAGAAAATGGAATGTGTCAGCTGGGCAATAACTATTCTGCTCTTACATCCACAAACATTCTTTCCCATTTCCAGTCATAAAACATATTTATGGTCACACGCACACATACAGATTGTAGCATGTAACAATGTAGAATCATTACATTAAGATTAAATCCATAAAAATAATTTTAAAACTTTTGAGTGCTTTCTATATGCCAGGCACTATGGTAGTTGTTTAATATGCATTGTATCATTTAATGGGTAAGGTACTATTATCACCATTTTATAGACAAGGAAACTGCGGCTTAGAGAGGGCAATGAAGTCACACAATAAAAATGAAGAGCTGGGACTCAAAATCACATCAATCTAAGTCCAAAACCTGTAGAAAAACCAGTGCCATCAGCTGGCCCTCCACTGTTTAGTACTAGCCTTGTATTTACAGAAATACAGAACCTAGTCTATCAGCCCTTATTAACCACGGTGATTTATCACGTTGTGAAAGAGAGAAAATGAGTCATGAAATGCAGACTGTCTACTGATAAATTTGTACATTTATCAGGATGTACTAGTCACAAAGAAAGAGAAAGTCCCACTCAATCTGGAAACAAAGAACACAGGTCACTGGCAAGAAAAGGTTCTGAAAGTGATGGCATAAGAGAATTGACTGTGGGAGTCGAATACAGGAACTGGATTCCACCCATGGGCTGCCGGTCTCTAGGTTGCATCCACCTACCTTAGTTCCTCGCCTTCTGCCTCCGCAGAGGTCACAGCTACATGAACTCATCTTCATTCTCACACCACACAGCTGAGTCAACCATCTTTGTTCCCACGTGGCGTTCAAAGACTCAGACTTCAGTTCCTCTAGGAATTAAGGCAAGATACAAGAAGCATTTAAATAGCCTCACCTCCATTCTTCCCACAACATACATACAAATGCATACATACATGCATATATACATATATATGCACGTACACACATATGGACACAAGTACATAAATCCATGTATACTTAGAGGGGCTTCATATTAGACATTCTTCCATGTACTCTGATGCTGACCAATGGGACTTCCCAAGGCCCTTTGCTGACCCCCATACCCTAGGATCTGGTGGCCCAGGGGCAACCACTGGCATCCAGCTTACAGCCTTGGGAGAAGCCCCCCTTGCCCTATGTATCAGGTCTCAGGAATGGGTTGCCACTTTGATTCCCCCCGCTTCTTTCTGCTGTTCCTGGTCCCCCTTGTTCGGTGACTGAAGCCTTATCTCTTAGCCTCATATAGTGGTTCAAGCCTTGCTATACATGGGGAACCCCTAATTAGCCACGTTTTTCTGCCCACCTGGCCATAAAACCCCACAAACTAGGTTCCCTTCTATGGGTCTCTATGCATGGAATGTACTCTTTTTTTGAGAGCAGTGGTGTTCTGGTAATGTTTTAAAATGGATTCTCCCAGGAAAACACCCTGATTTACAGTGTTTATCAACTCCTGTGGTATAAATACTTCCACCATGAACAAATTCAAGCCACCAACATGTCCTCAGTTATCATAAAGTTGGGACGAAAGAAACAGCAGCACTTAATATACAGTATTTCTACTACTCAGATACAACAGAATAAAGAACCTCAAAAGTGTCAGTGATAGTAAAATGTTGTAAATAAACTGGGAAGTAATAAGTATTGAGGGTTTATTAACTTTATGTACAATATAATTTATTGGTTTTAGTAAAGTCATACAATTTAATTTTTTTACAATGGCTCTGCTTAACAACCGGCTTTCAAAAACCTCCTGAAATTTAAACAGTTGACTCTCACAAGGAAATGCTAACTGGCTCCAGCACACCACTGCTTGAGGACACAGGTCCCCTTGTTACTCGTTACTGTCAAGTCCTACATTAGGGCACATGTAGGCATTTGGTAAACCTATTACAATCAGAGAGTTAAAGGAATAAACTTCTAACGCACTAAAGGGAGGCTTCTGTTCGGTATGCTCTTTGGAAGTTGTATGAATAAACATTTCACCTAAATAAATATTACAACTGAACATTTATTCACTCCATAAATATTCAGTGAGTAGCTACCACATGCCTTACACTGTTCTGGAAACTGGGATAGCAAGAGTCAACAAGACAGGGAGTGGCCAAGATGGCAGAGTAGAAAGAACCCTGAGCTCACCTGCTCCCGTGGGCACACCAAAATTACAACTATTTACAGAGGAACTACTGATGAGAAAAGCCAGAAGACTAGCAGAAAAGATCTTCTACAACTAAAGACATAAAGAAGGAACCACAACTAGACAGGTAGGAGGGGCGGAGTTGCAGTATAATCAAGACCCATACTCCCAGGCGGGCAACCTACACATGAGAGGATAATTACAATTGCAGAGGTTCTCCCCAAGGAGTGAGGGGTCTGAGCCCCACATCGGCTCCCCAGCCTACGCGTCCTGCACTGGGAAGACAAGCTGCCACCACATTTGGCTATGAAGGCCAGCGGGGCTTTCTTCTGCGAGCACAAGAGGGTTGTGGGAAATAGAGACCCCATTCTTAAAGGGTGCACACAAAATCTCACCCGCGCCGGGACCCAGGGCAGAAGCCGTCATTTGAAAGGATTCTGGGTCAGACCCACCTGCTGATCTTGGAGAGCCTCCCGGAGAGGCAGGAGGTGACTGCAGCTCCCCCTGGGAACACAGACTGGCAATCGCCATTTGGGGGGGCTCATTCTACCACGGGGACACTAGTGCTGGCAAGCACCACTTCGGAATCCTTCCTCTGGTTTATTAGCACTGGAACCTGGCCCTGTCCACCAGCCTATTGGCACTAGTACTGGGATGACTCAGGCCAAGCAACTAGCTGGGTGGAGACACAGCCCCACCTACCAGCAGGTCTGCTGCTGTAAGGCCCTCTGAGCCCACAGTCACCCTGGGACCCGGCCCTGTCCACCAGGGGGCCCAGAACCCAGACCTGTACTTCAGTGGGCCAGCACTAGCCCCGGGACCAGCCTCTGCCACGAATGGGGATGCACCAGCCTCAAGTCACCCCCGGCCCAAGCCCCACCCACGAGAGGGTCAAAACACCGACTCCAGGACCCCCATGGCCCTGAAGCCAGAGACCCCAGGACATACCAGTGAGCCAGCACAAGCCCAAGAATCTGGCCTCACCCACCAGTGGGTGGGCACCAGCTCCAGGACCACCACAGCCCTGCAGCCTGCCGCACCGGGACCCAGCGCACACACCAGCAGGCCGGCACCAGCTACAGGACAACACGACCCCTCAACCAGTCACGCTGGGATATGGCCGCACTCACCAGCAGGCCGACACCAGCTTCGGGACACGCCGGATCCCACAGCCAGTAGCCTCATGACCCAACCCTGTCCACCAGTGTTGGACAGGCTGGCAGCCTCTGCACAAGGCAGTGCCTGGCAACCAACCAAACCGGGGGGCCAGCTACACCTACCAGACTGCCCACAGTAGTCAGGCTGTCATACAGAAGGACCCACACAACCCAAATAGGGGGCACCCCTAGAGCAGACAGCTCTGGTGACCAGAGGGGACTGTGCTGCTAGGACATAAAGGACATCTCCTCCAAAAGGCCACTTCTCCAAGGTCAGTAAATGTAACCAAGCTACCAGGGACATAGAAATAAAAACAGCAATGAAGAATACAATAACTGAAATGAAAAATGCACAAGAAGGAATTAACAGTAGACGAGATGATACAGAGGAACAGATCAATGAGCTGGAAGACAGAGCAGTGCAAATCACTGAACAGAAAAAAAGAATAAAAAGAAATGAGGAGAGTTTGAGACCTCTGAGACAACATCAAGCATACTAACATTTGCATTAAAGGAGTCCCAGAAGGAGAAGAGAGAGAGAAAGGGGGCAGAGAACATATTCAAAGACATAATAGCTGAAAACTTCCCAAACCTAGGAAAGGAAACAGACATCCAGGTCCAGAAAGCACAGAGAGTCCTAAACAGGATCAACCCAAAGAGAAACAAACCAAGACACGGTGTAATTAAAGTGGCAAAAATGAAGGATAAAGAGAGAATATCAAAAGCAGCAAGGGAAAAGAAACAAGTTACATACAAGGGAACTCCCATAGGCTCTCCGCTGACTTTTCAACAGAAAATCCACAGGCCAGAAGGGAGTGTCATGATATATTTAAAGTAATGAAAGGGAAAGACCTGGAATACCCTGTAAGGCTTTCATTCAGATTTGATAGAGAGATCAAAAGTTTTATAGACAAGAAAAAGCTAAAAGAGTTCAGTATCACCAAACCAGCTTTACAAGAAATGTTAAATGGACTTGTCTAAGCAGAAAAAAAAGGCCCACACCTATAAACATGAAAATTATGAAAGGAGAAAGCTCATTGGTGAAGGCAAATATATTACTAGTAAAGGTAATAAATCAGCCATGTATAAAGCTAATAGGAGGGTTAAAAGACAAAAGTAAAAAAATCATCTGTATCCAGAATAAGTAGCTGAGAGATACACAGAATAGAAAGATTTAAAATATGACGTCAAAAGAGTAAAGTTGGTGGGGAAGGAGTAAAAATGCAGCGTTATTAAAATCGTTTGAACTTAAGAAATCAGTAACTTAAAATAATCAGATAGATTGATAGATACGTACATTGTGGGGAATATAGTCACGACTATGTCACATCTTTGTATGGCGACATACGGTAACTAGACTTACTGTGGTGATCATTTTGAAATGTATAGAAATATTGCATCACTACTTTGTGTAATAGGAACTGACACAGTGTTGTAGGTCAATTATTCTTCAAAAACAAACAAACTCACAGAAAAAGAGATCATATTTGTGGTTACCAAAGGTGGGTGGCAGGATGAGGGGGAACTGGATGAAGGTGGTCAAAAGGTACAAAATTCCAGCTATAAGATAAATAACTGCTAGAGATGTAACGTACATAATAAATATAATGAACACTGTTGTATGTTATATATGAAAGTTGTCAAGATAGTAAATATTGAGTTCCCATCACAAGAAACAATTTTTTTTCCTATTTCTTTAATTTTGTATCTATATGAGATTGCGGATGTTCACTAAATTTACTGTGGTAATCATTTCATGATGTAGGTAAGTCAACTCATTAGGCTGCACACCTTACACTTAGTGCTGTATGTCAATTATATCTCAATAAAACTGGAAGAAAAAAAAAAAGAGTGAACCAGACAGACAGGTACCTGCTCTCAAGAAGCTTAATTCCAGTGGAACAGCAATAAATATTTCAGCAAGTTTCCCTTTTCCTTTTCTACTATAATCCCCCCTCCCTCCCCTCCTAACCAGAGAAGCTCTAGTGAGCTCAGGGGGCAGCTCTCTTCCATTTCATTTCAGTCTTTGTTAGTGTCCTTCTTTCTCCCTCCCACAACATCCATCCCACCCTATCTGACTCCAGTCTGGATAACTTATGACCGCTTACGTCTTCACTGTGTTTTTATTTCTCTCTTTCCAAACTTTTCAAGATATGTTTCTTTTATTGCCAAAACTCTCTTTAGGAAAGGAAACTAACAATTATTGAACATAGTCTGTATACCAGGCACTTCTGTACCTTATTTCATTTAATTCTCATCATAGGTCAGATGATGTAAGTATTATTACCTCCATTCTTAGATGAGAAAACTGAACTTCTTTTTAATTTTTAAAGGTAAGGGACTTCCCTGGTGGTCCAGTGGTTAAGACTCCATGCTCCCAATGCCAGGGGCCTGGGTTCAATCCCTGGTCAGGGAACTAGATCCCACATGCCGCAACGAAAAAGATCCCGGATGCTGCAACTAAAAGATCCCGCGTACTGCAACTAAGACCTGATGCAGCCAAATAAATAAATAAGTATTTTTAAAAAATCTTTAAAGGTAGGATTTAAGGCCAGATCTGACTGACTGCCAAGTTCACATTCTTTTCTTTACACAAACTTCCTCTTAGCTCTCCTATAATAACTGTACTAGATTATATATGTGTTTAGGTGTTCCTGCCATCTTATATTAGCTTATCCTTTAGATTATAAGCTTTAAAATTATAAAAGAGTATTGTTCCTGTATCACCTAGAATAATGGGAGTTTAATAAATTTGGTTAACAGATTTTATTATGATCTGTTTTATTTATTGCTCTGCTTATAAAATACATGATCAACATTAAAAGATGAAAACCTAATACGATCACAAAGAAGAAAATAAATCATACAGGATCCCACTACCCCAGGATATCCAATTATTGCTATTTTGTTATTTCCATGTTTTTTTCATTACGTATAAACTTTGGAAGTATAATTGGCATCATACTGTACATATCCTTTCATATTGTTTTTTAATTGGATTTTTTACACTTGGCATCTTTTCCCCATGCCATTTAATATTCTCCTACAATGATGATATTCCGCTATAGTTATCTAATCATTTTCCTATTACTGTTCCTTAAGATTTTTATTATAAATAGTGCTTGATGAACATTTTTATAGATATATTTGTGTACATTCTATTTTCCTAAAAATAAACTCCTGGGCTTCCCTGGTGCCGCAGTGGTTGAGAGTCCGCCTGCCGATGCAGGGGACGCGGGTTCGTGCCCCGGTCCGGGAAGATCCCACATGCCGCGGAGCGGCTGGGCCTGCGCGTCCGGAGCCTGTGCTCCGCAACGGGAGAGGCCACAACAGTGAGAGGCCCGCGTACCGCAAAAAATAAAAAAAATATAAAAAATAAAAAATAAACTCCTGTATATGAAATTGCAACTCTTTGTGACTTTGTGTGTTATCAAATTGGCTTCCTATGAAATTGTGCCAACTTACCCTTCTACTAGCAGTAGACGGAGTGCCCAATTACCTACATGCTTGGCAGTGTTTGGTATTATTATGTTCATTGTTAATCATTAACAGGCTGATAAATAGAAAGCGAGATGTCTTCTGTTTGCTGTTTCTTGGCTGAGTGAGTTTGAACAACTTTTCATAAATTTAGCCACCCATGATTTTCAAAATACCTATTTATGCCTTTTGCCTACTTTTCTGCTAGGATGTATTTTTTATTGATTGGTAAGCTTTTTATATATCAAAGCTTTGATTCTTTTTTCCTGCTTGTGTTGCAAATGCTTTTTCTAGTTTCATTTACTTACAAGAACTTTATTTTTAAATAGTTACAGATACTCAAGAAGTTGTAAAATATAGTACAGAGTTCCTGTGAACCCTTCATCAAGTTTCCTGCATTGATAACATCTTACATTAACTGTAGTACATTACCAAAACCAAGAAATTAACACTGGTACAAAACAGTTAAACAGACTATAGACTTATATGGATTTCTTCATTTGTTTTAAAATCTATTAATGGAAATGTGAGTCATAAATTTTAATGCATTCATTCTTTACACCCCCATCTCTGGCTCCGCATGAGAGAAGCTTGGAAGTTGCCACTCCCTCTTAATAACAAGTAAAATACTGAAGATACTGAAAGTCAACAACTATTCTTGGATCCATAAGAGAGAGCAGTTAACAGGCCAACTGTTGCCACCAAGATTGGAGACAGGCGAATACAAAGAGTTGTGGCTTGAAAGAATCAGGACTCACAAGCAGAAGCCACTGTGGGAACCAGTGCTGGGGTAGGAAAACCTGAATTGTAATCAATGAATTGCTGGAGTCTCAGTGCAGACAAGTCTGCGAATTAAAAATTCCTAAGGGACCCAGTCATGGGGGGCCCCAACAATATTGTGAGATTTACCCCCCGGAGCTCAACCAGATTCCCACAGTAAACACTGAAGACAAATCCCCTTGGGCTTCTGCAGGGCGTTGGGAGGCGGAGGAACCATTTTGAAATACCTCAGAGCACCTTGTTTTTTTTTTTGTTTTTTTTTTTTTTTTTTTTGCGGTACG
>NC_041219.1:64399941-64446242 GCF_002837175.3 Physeter macrocephalus | reverse complement strand
CTGTTGTGGTCTCTCCCGTTGCGGAGCACAGGCTCCGGACGCGCAGGCTCAGCGGCCACGGCTCACGGGCCCAGCCGCTCCGCGGCACGTGGGATCCTCCCGGACCGGGGCACGAACCCGCGTCCCCTGCATCGGCAGGCGGACTCTCAACCACTGCGCCCCCAGGGAAGCCCGAGCACCTTGTTTTTAACAAGACCTGCCTTCAAGGGAAACTGGTTAACGAAAGCCTAACTTACTCAGGTATCATCAGAGCCTAACTGACCTGCAGAAGGGAAATATCCAACTCTAGCCACCCTGTGCCACCTAAGGTGGGGTGGAGGGGAATAAAACCTGAGAAACACTTGTGAAGTTCACAGTCCAGAGGCACAGGCTCACTAAAAGACCGAGACCCATCCACAGTACTACAGAACGAACGCTTCCCCTACCCACACTTCACCACACAGCTAAAGGTCTATTTACAACAGTTCCCTTTATCTGGTACAGCACATCTAGCTATCAAGAAAAAATGACAAGGCATACCAAAATGCAAAAAGCACAATTTGAAGAGACAGATCAAACATCAGAACCAGACATGGCAGGGATGTTGGAATTATCAGACGGGGAATTTAAAACAGCCGTGATTAATATGGGAAGCACACTGTAGATAAAGTAGAGAGCATGCAACAACAGATGGGCAATGTAAGCAGAGAGACAGAAATCCTAAGAAAGAACCAACATGAAGTGCTAGATACAAAAAAAAACACTGTAACAGAAATAAAGAATGCCTTTGATGGACTTATTAATAGACTGGACGTGACTGAATAAGGAACCTGTAGTTAAACCACGTATCAATACTATCCTTGAAAAACAAAAAGCAAAGAAAACAAAGTCTGAATAAAACAGAATAAAATATCCAAGGACTGTGGGACAACTATAAAGGTGTACCATATTCATAATGGAAATGCCAGAGAAGAAAGAAACAGAAGAAATATTTTAAACAATGACTGAGAATTTCCTCAAATTATTATCAGGCACCAAACCATAGATCCAGGAAGCGCTGAAAACACCAAACAGGATAAATGCCAGAAAGACTACATTTGGTATATCATTTCCAAACTACGGGAAATCAAAGATAAAAAATCCTGAAAGAAACCAAAGGGAAAAAAATCTTACTTATAGAGGCACAAAGACAAAAATTACATCTTTCTTCATTCTTGAGGTTACTAGTAGCCCATTATATTTATGTACTGTAATTTTATGAATTCCTTATTGTTGGATTATTGTTGGAGATTCTTGGGGAAATACTAAATGGGCTTGAAAATTCTGGTGCCAAACAGGCGAGCCTTCTTTTCTTCTTTGGGAACAGATCTAATATTGTCAAGGATCACTATGCTCTTACACTAAGAAATCTGTAGGTTTGCACTGTTGGAAAATGAGTCACTGCTGTGAATCCTTTGATTAGAACCTGTGTACTTTATGAACTATGTTTCTTTTTTAAACATATATATATGAAGTTTTATGAGAAACTCACATTTTTATATCCTTAATATGGCAACAGGAAGATGTAAAAGAATTTTATTGTAGAATTTTATTTAATCACAGGAAAGGTAGCCCAGTCAAGTCTGCAAATGTACAGCTGTGTGGCCACGGATGATTCTCATTCACTGCTATGTTCTCTCAGCCTCTGGGGGAACAATGTCCGCTCTGGGTGTCTGGACCCTTTGGACTTTTAAATCTCTCACCTTGAGGGAGACGGCTGAACACAGTGCAGGTACGTTTGGGATATTATTTGGGTGCTGAATCTGATGGAGAACAAAGGGTACATGAGATCCTTTAATCAGCCTCTACCTCTTGAAATGCTGAACTCTTGATCTCATTATAATTAAAATAAAGAATCAAGGCTCAGTGTGGCCCGGGAAGTGGAGTGATTTCCAAAACTTGTAGAACCTAAAACATGAGCATTTAGGTCATTTTCTATTTTTTAAAAAAGTATTGTAAACAATACTACAACAAATATTAAAATATAGTATTTATATCTTTAATATTTGTTCAGTTATTTCCTTAAGGATAAATTGCTGAAAGTGGGATTCCTAAGCCAAAAAGTATGCTCATTTACAGTCTTTTGGTACATATTGCCAAAACACCCTATTTAAAGGCCATACTAATTCATAGGCCTACCACTGGAACACTCATTTCCTACATCTTTACCAACACTGGGCATGGCCATTCTTTGTAACTTTTGAAGAATTAAATATCTGTTATGAACCGGATCATGTTGATCCCCTACTTTAAAACCTCCAAAGGTTCTCTTTCGTGCATAGGACACATTCTCAAACATGGTCTTAAAACTTATTGAGGGCCCCATACAGCTTTTGTTTGTGTGAATTATGTTTATTAATATTTGCTGTATTATAAATTGATATATCATTGTAAGTTAATATAAACAAAAATTTTAATTTTTTATTTAATTCATTAAAAATGATAAATCCATCACATGTTAACATAACATTTTAACGAAAGATAAGTATTTTTTAAAAAACGCTAGTGAGATATGTGGCATTGCTTTACATTTTTGCAAATCTCTTTAATTACTGGCTTAAAAGAAGATGTTCTATTATAGTAGAAGCTGAAGTCTCATATCTACTTTGAGACTCGTATCTACTTTAGTCTCATAACTATTCAATTTGTTGCAATATTGCACATCCTGTAGCCTCTGGAAAACTCCCCTGTACACTCATGAGAAAATGAGAGTGAAAAAAGTAAACAATGTCTTAGTGTTATTAGGAATGTAGTTTTGGGCCCCCCCACCCCCGAAATGTTCTTAGAGACCTTAGCAGTCTCCAGACCATACTTTGAGAACCATAAAGTGCAAAGGACAAAGGCTAACTCTTTAGCGTGCCATATGAGTCCTTTCTTCATTCAACCTTAACCCTTCCTCGATTATCCTCTGTTGTGCTCATTCTTGCAGCCAGACAGAATTCTGACATTATGCATTTTCAGTTCTATATGCTTTCACATGTATTATTCTCTTCCAAGAATGCCTGTCTCTGGTGGCTATATTGGGATTTGAGGGAGCTCAATAAATTATAACCTTATCCAAGTTCTGAATAAACTGAGAGACAAAACAAAAAAGCAAACAGAGAGAACCAAGTTATCACCTTTATTACCAATGCAGCTGATTTTGAAGAATGTAATTTACTAGATGGCGACAGTGGGCTTTCCCATATTCCACCCCCAGAGCTTTACAGACCCACCAGCCAGAGACACACGGTGCTGGACAACAGCAGCTCTTCCCATATAGAGCCCCCTGCTCCATTATTGTATTCTGAGAATGGAGAAAGGGCTCACTCTCAAGAGGAGAGGAGGAATGACTGGAGCTACAGTCAAATCCCCAGTTCCTTATCCAATAACCAACAATCAGATAAATCACTCCATGTTTGCTGAAGAGGGATGGCTCAGAGGAGAAACAACAAGCGGTAGGCCAGTGGCTTATCTCCCACCCCACCTACACACACACACACACACACACACACACACCCACACACACACACACACACCACAAAAACATTCTCCACCTATAAAATCCCTAGTCATACTCAAACATTACTTATTGTATGAAGCTTTACGTAACTTCCTGACAGTCTCCCCTCTGCTTACATAACATTTTGTACATATAAATAAATTCAACAAGTGATATTAAGACCATAGCAGGCAAGGGACAAAGGATACAAATACAAATAAGGTACTATTTCTGCTTTCAAAAACTTGGGGAAACAATATCTACGACAGCAAGCTCCAATATAGCTCTCAGATTTTTATCCCCTACATTCGTTCCGTCGACAAATTTGGAAGCACGAAACACACAGGCACCCTTTTTCTATGGAATAATTTAGGCATGTCATCGCAGCATCTGAAATCTGTCTACATCATTGGACCCTTGCAAATCTGTACTTGACTTTCACGATGCCCCTGAAATCTTTCCAAACTAGTCTAATTTCCTATCAAGATGGAGCCACACCAGTGCCACCAGTAATTATCCCCAAACCTAACAATTCATTTTTTGTCCTTCCCACTTCCCTAGTAATTTTATACTTGGATGGATGCCTTTGTGTGTTTGTGGGTTTTGAATTTATAGCTATAATGGTAGAAACCTGCAGTAACACAGCTCATTATATAAGGATTTGGAAACAACATGGGCCACATCCCAGATCTAAGACCCAGCAGTAAATATAATAAAAGCCTGATATAACATGTTTAACCTATAAGGAGGGCACTGTTTCTGTCCCTGAACAGCTCATTATAGAGATTCTACCGGCTTGCTATTCCTCCCCGTCCCCATGGCAGCTTGCAGACTGCTTGAGAGCACTATCATTGGCTGGATGGTTAGATTAAATGACCTTTGGGGGTCTGTTTTTATCGCCTGAAATTCTATAATTCTAGTGAGTTTCCTTTCCTTGGAAGTATAGCACAAAGTTAGCATTTTACCAAAGTGCCTGGCACATACTCTGTCACTGTAGTTAAAAGTACAAAGCAGAAACTAACACACCATTGTAAAGCAATTATACTCCAATAAAGATGTTAAAAAAAAAAAGGTACGGATGCTGGAGCCAAGAGTAACTGGCCTCCCATTCCAGCTCTGTGTGCGCCCTTAAAACAAATCACTTCATTTCTCTATGCCTCCATCAGCTAACTCATCTATACAGTGATGAATATAATCACACCTATCTCATAGGCATATTGTGAGGATCAAATAGTTAATACACGTGAAGCACTTTAGAATAGTGCTTACCACATACTAAGTGTATAATCAACTGTCAATTACTAGCCCATACCAGCGAACATGCGTTCAAAGAATTCTACAATTCCATGAATTCCCAGTAACTTAAAATATACATTTATTAGGCACTCGGGAAATGCCGGAGAGCGATCTTGGGTCTGAATTTTATAGATTTATCCAAATCCTTCTAAATGCCTGTCTCATTAAAATGAAAAGGTTTTAAATTAGAAAGGCAGTTAGTCTTTTTTGAAAACGAATTCTCAGCATATGTACCAGGCATGTACATACTGAATCTACCAATAAAATCCTATTATAAGACCATGTTTGCATAATTCTTTTATATTATCTTAAAAATACACATATCCATTTTTTTTTAGAGTAGAATCAAGCATCTACAAAACTGTACTATCTCTTCTTCACAAAATCTTGCTGTAGGTGTATCAAATGTTCTAATCAGTCCACCAGGTACAGACACTGACTGCAGTTTAAAAGACATAATCGAAGAGCATATTAAATAGTTCCATAAAACACGGAAAGTGAAGCGAACTTTCAACCATGGAATGGCTAAAGCAGTGGGTAAACCTGGCACGTTTGCTCTTAAGTCATTTTAAAAGCATTAAAACTTATTTCAAAGATTTCAAACATGCAATTATTTTTGCTGCCACTCAAAACATGAAATAAACATTGCTTTAAAAAGATACGTGTTTTAACCCATCAAAACAAACAACTTTGAATAAAAATTGCTTTCCCAAACCATTTTTCATACATTTGCAACTCATCCAGCCAGTTTTAAGTCTGAAATTACAGAAACCATTGGTAAAACGGATCATTGTTACAAAAAATTAAAATGCATTAAACGCAAGGTGTGGTTATTCTATGAAAAACTCCCCTAAAAATATGTATCAGGCATTTACTTTGGAATTCCAGTCACGAGCCAAGCTGTACTTTTGTCTACCTAATGGTACTGATTTTTTTTTAACTTATCTTGTGGATCAGCCTTATTTTATAATCAGACCTTCCCTGTATTTATCCAAAGTGATAACTATCTTTTAAATTAATTTAACAAATAAATCTGGAGCACCTACTCTCTGTAAGGTACTTTGTTGGATATTGTACGGGGTTCAAAGCTGGCTGCAACAGTGTTACCCCTGAGGGTTCCCACTCAGGGTGGGCAGAAAGGCAATGCTGACAAATAGACTGAATTCAAGACAGTCTGCTCGGTCCCTGTCACTTTACAAGTTCCAGGCCATGGGTCACCATGAGGAAGGGAGAATCCACAGGCTAACCACACTTCTGTCCTAGACCATCCCTGCTTGACCTGTTTGCCGCACACCCCCAATTTCTTATTCCGTGACCTCCTACTTTAAAATCAGGCTCCCTATACCCACCCTAGTCTTGTGTGTTTGGTGAATTTAGAGCCTCTTCGCTCAGGTTTCTCTCCACTCTCAAGTCCCAGATTTGCAAAACTCCAGGTAAGAGACCCGCCAGTTCTGCTTTGTCCCTCAGTATCTACAGAGAATTGGTTCCCAGACCCCCGCAGGATACCAAAATCCGAGGATATTCAAGTCCCTTATGTAAAATGGTGTCGTGTTTGCGTATAACCTACACACCCTCCCGTATACTTTAAATCAGCCCTAGACTACTTATAATACTGAATACAATGTAAATGCTATGTCAATACAGGTATACCTCAGGTACCTTGGGTTCAGTTCCAGACCACCACAATAAAGCAAACACTGCAGTAAAGTGGATCACAAACATTTTTGGTTTCCCACTGCATGTAAGTTATATTTACACCACACCGTATATCAAGTGTGCAGTAACAGCATTAAGTCTAATATGGGGATATATGTATATGTATAGCTGGTTCACGTTGTTATAAAGCAGAAACTAGCACACCACTGTAAAGCTATTGTACTCCAATAAAGATGTTTATAAATAAATAAATAAAAATACAACGTACATGCCTTAATTAAAAAATACTTTATTGCCAAACAGTGCTAACCATCATCTGAGCCTTCAGCGAATCTTAATCTTTCTCTGGTGGAGGGTTTGAAATATTGCAAGAATTACCAAAATGTGACACAGAGACCCAAAGTTGAGCAAAGGTTGTTGGAAAAATGGTGCCGATAGACTCTCTTGATACAGGGTTGCCACAAACCTTCAATTTGTAAAAAACACAGTATCTTTGAAGCACAATAAAGTGCAATAAAACAAGGTATACCTGTAGTTGCCAGTGCATGGCAAATTCAAGTTTTGCTTTCTGGAACTTTCTAGTACTTTTTTTCCTAACATTTTTGACCCACAGTTGGTTGAATCCAGGGAGGCAGAACCCCTGGACACAGAGGACCAACCGTACTTAGCCTAGACCCCTACCCACACCTTACTTCCCCCTCCCCGCAAAACCTACCTGCCATAAAAGGAAAAATAAAAAAAGACACAAGGCAATAATTTTATTATAAGAATGATGGAAACCAGCCATTACAGTAGGTCATAAGAGTGAGACATGGCTTCTGATTTGGAATCTTCTGATGTTGCTTAGTGACGGTTTTCAAGGATCCCAGCAGAAGGAACTGAGGCAGAAGGAGCATGTTTATACTCAAAAAAGATCAGATTTGTATTTACCAAAATAGTATATTTTTACACATGTGATTTTCCACCTTTTTTTGTAGTGTCATCATGGTAACAGAGAACTAGAACTTTCTGAACGGCTTCTACATGCCAGGCACTTTCCAAGTTCGGTTTTATTATTCCCCTCCATCTTCTGATGGGGAAGATGTTTTTATCTGAGGGTGAGATAGTGAATAATACTAGATGCCTCAGGTGCTACAACTTTAACTCCCATTTCTTAGCACTTTCAGTTTTAGAGTTCAGATTTCAAAGTGAACCAGAATTTGTATTCATCCCAAACACAATTAACAACTCTTCCTCTTCAAATGTAATAGTCATACATAGATTTCAAATCCTTGGCCTCAGACAAAGGCAGCAGATCAAAGAAGCTGGCACATCCATCCATAACTTCTACGGATCAATAGGGGTAGGTGCACAAAATGTCAGCAGGAGTTTTCCTGGACCCAGTTTGGCATAAAAAAAGCAGAGGAGATAGGGCTAAAAGAAAAATCATATAGCATCCCCATATTTGCAGGAAGCAGTCTGTTGTTGAGGCAGCGCCAGAGAACAAGAATGCAATGTGAGTAGCCCGAAAGTCATTGATCTCTGGTGGCTAGGGAGAGTTCAGGCCAAAAGAATTCACTCAAAAACACAATCTTGTGTTATCAAGAACTTATGTGTCTGTGAAGAACCTGGACATGACATCTCTCCCACACAAATCTCTTGCCAGTAGCTGGTCCAGAAAAAAAACTCATCTCATTCAAAAATGAGCATCTCTGCATAGCTACTACAAGAAAATAAGAGAAGAAAACCAGATAAAATGGAAGACAGATATGTACCGGGAAAAAATGTTTCCATACAGCAGATAAAAATTTGGGCCAAACATATTGCCATAAACTTAAAAACAAAGAAAAAGACGAAAATAAAGCTACCATATCTATAAAGCAAGAGATCATATCAAATATACAAGAGCTCAGGGAAGATGCTGCAAGATGACAGGAAGTGAAATGTGATTTGGCAGAGCCCAGGAAACAAATATTTCACTGGCAGCAACCAGATTCTGCTAAAAACATGGAAAGAAACAAGAATGTCAGAAATGGAAAAAGAAGAAGCAGAAAATTCAAAGAAGTAGAAAAAAAGGAATCCAAAAGAATTAGAAAAAAATAATAGTGAGACAGGACTATTAAAAAGGTCTTGGGCTTCCCTGGTGGCGCAGTGGTTGAGAGTCCGCCTGCCGATGCAGGGGACGCGGGTTCGTGCCCCAGTCCGGGAGGATCCCACATGCCGCGGAGCGGCTGGGCCCGTGAGCCATGGCCACTGAGCCTGCGCGTCCGGAGGCCTGTGCTCCGCAACGGGAGAGGTCGCAACAGTGAGAGGCCCGCGTACCGAGGAAAAAAAAAAAAAAAAAAAAAAGGTCTTAAAAAAAAAAGGTCTTAACATATGCAATAACTGGTATCCTGAAGACTAGGTAAAAACATAACAAAACAGGAAAAAAGTTAAAGATATACTTCAGAGTAACTTTCCAGAAATATGCCACAAATCTACAGACTGAGAGGGCACGCTGAACCCTAGGAAAAATTGACACAAAACATTCCACACTGAATCACATTTTAGTAAAGCTACTGGAATTGAAAGAAAAGAAAAACCAACTGTTGTGTACTGAGGCAAAAAGTCTGAGTCAGAATGCTACTTTCTACAGCAATGTTTAACGCCAGAAGACGTTGGAGCAGTGGTACAAAGTCCTCAGGGATATAAAGTGCATGGTTTAAGAACTGTGCACAGTCAAATAGGCATCAAAGAGTAACGAGAATGAACATTTTTGAACTTGCCAAACTCAGGGAATATACCCCAAACCCTTCCTGAAGAAACTACTACAAGCCAAACTTTGAAGAGCAGAGATAAATGGTACACTGGTCCTAAGTATTGACCTCATTTAACTGTAGAACTAAAACTAAAACAATTTTGGAGATTATGGTCACAGAACAGAATTTAAATGTTATAAATGCTAATGATGTAGAAATAATACAGCAAAGATCTGGAGGGGAAGAGGACAGATGGTGGATAGTAATGGCAACGTGATGATTTTCTCGTCTGGTAGAGCAGAGGATTGAAAGATTATTGAAGCTGATAAATCATGTAGTAGACCTGTAAGTACATCTCAAAGTCTAAAGAATATGATATGAAAAATTATGTAATCATCAAGAATCAGGTGACTTTGGGAGAAAGTGGAAAAAACTAATTTTACCATTACTCATGTCAGGAAGTCAACAGACAGCTGTCTAAAGAAATACAAGTTTAAGTATTTGCAGGGAGGGGCACTGTCATATATTGCTGGCGAGAAAGAGTGTGAAAAGGACATCGTAGGACATCTCTAGACCTGTTGTATGGGACCAACAGATAAGGGGCAACTTTGCAGAGTTTAGCTTTAGGGACTGACTGGAAGTGAAAATACAGTTGAGGGGAATGAGTTCTTCCCTACCACAGACCATCTCTCCAGTACCAACTTGTTATACTGCAGCTGACAACCACTATGACTAGTGACCATCCAACATCCTTTGAATACTATGTGCCACTTCTCCACAAAAAGGCCAAAGTTGCTCTCCCAGTTTCCTTTACAGCTAGAACAGGCATGTGACTGAGGCTCCAACCATCAGACACAACCACACCAGAGTCTGACAACCAAGAGAGCATCTTTGGCCACTGGGATAAATGACGGTCTCAGCTTTCAGGGGTGGCAAAGGCAGAGGTTCTGGGTTCAAGTGCCCAGAGGTGGTAGGAGTGAGCCTCCACTGGAGCAGTTCTAAAGAATGTCTTGGGTGTTATTCCAAGCTGGCTGTCTCTGTGCCTATCTGGCCTTCCTAGATATTCTGTAAGGTACTCAGTATGCTTTAAAAATACTTACTTTCTGGGCTTCCGTGGTGGCGCAGTGGTTAAGAATCCGCCTGCCAATGCAGGGAAGATGGGTTCGAGCCCTGGTCCGGGAAGATCCCACATTCCGCGGACCGACTAAGCCCGTGTGCCACAACTACTGAGCCTGCACTCTAGAGCCCGCAAGCCACAACTACTGAAGCCCACGCGCTTAGAGCCTGTGCTCTGCAACAAGAGAAGCCACCGCAATGAGAAACCCACGCACTGCAACGAAGAGTAGCCCCCGCTTGCCGCAACTAGAGAAAAGCCCACGCACAGCAACAAAGACCCAACGCAGCCAAAAATAAAATAAATAAATAAAATTTTTAAAAAACACAAAACTTACTTTCTGCTCAATCTAGGTAGCAGGGAGTTCTGCTATTTACAACTAAGAACCGTGCTTGACTGTGTATAGTACTGGCAGAACACACATCTGAAAAGCAAAACAAACAAACAAGAAAAACCCCAAACCAAAACAATTTAAAACACCCATTAGCCTTGAAAAGACCAAGGACCTAATGTTTTCATTAGCTCCCAGTCTAGAGATCACATATACACGGTAACTTCAAACTAAGATACCAAGTATCTGTGATATGTCCCTCTCCTAGAACATTGTATCTGTTTTAAATGTAAGTTAAAGAATGGGCTCTGTTAAAACAGGTCTTGGCTTTAAGTGCAGTTATACGAGAAGCATCAAAGTTTAAAGCATTCCAAAGAGGTAAAATCAAATCCCGCTGAATCTTACTATCTAACTTGCTGAAATCCTTTGGAAGATTTCATGGATGATGATTCTAAACTCATCTATAATGTTTAATGCTAATCTCCAAAGCTTGCTTTTAAGCCCAAAGTGTGATCCAGTTCACTGCCTACTGTGAAAGGCTTAAGGGATAATGTTACTTCCATTGTTCCCTCTCTTGTTCTTGGCTATGAAAAGCAATAAAATATACACATTTATCCTGGAGTTTCAGGATAAAGAAGGGCTGCTTCTGAAGGACTTTACCACTGAACGGATACAGTTCCTTTGGAATCTAGGAGCTGCATATACAGTGGTTCTCAAAGTGGGGTTCCTGAATCAGAGCATGGACAACACCTGGGAATTTCTTGGAAATGAAAATTTTACTGAATTGGAAGCTCTGGGGGTGGCGTCCAGAATTCTGCGTTATAAACTCTCCTGGCATTTCTTTTCTACGCTGAAGTTTGAGAACCACTTTCTCTGGCAGCACAACTAAACCACTCCAATCAAAGGAGAACTTACTTCTGAGGATGTAATAGCAAGATGTACCTTCTAAATGACACATTTCAGAGCATTAACGGAGTTCTTCCCTAGAACTAGCTTAACTTCACACGTAGCATAAACTCATTTCTTCTTCATCGAGGGGATATAGGACTCTTGCTTACAAAGATCCCACAGGGAAGTTTCTTTTCCCGGGGACCGTTAGACATCAAGTACCCTCCAATCTTTTCCTCGGGCTAAATAACCTCAGTCCCTTTTACCTTTATTTAAGACTTTTAAAAAACTCATCATCCTTGTCAAGCTAGAGTAAAACATAACCTCATTTGACTGTTCAGTTTAATGGAAACGCATTTTCTATCACGGAACCATAGAAATTAATGCCAAAAAACCTAGGTTTCTTATATTTTACCTATGTTTTACAGTATGAGATGTACTTCTTAAAACAAAAAATCAAATTTTAGGTCTGTCCTTTCTACATATTATGATTCCTCCTCCTCACCCCGTTCCTCTTTCTAAAAAAAGTTTTAGTTCATCGTAAGGTCACTAAGTATTTCATATATATTGGATTAAACATTCTGATCCTCGTTTGCCCCATTAAATAAGAACTGACCAGATGGACATTCCTCTCTCTCTCCTGAGCAGGGTTAAGTTAATTAAAAATGATTATTTTTACTATGTATTTTATATATCAGCCAGATGTTACCTGCGGTCATTTCTGGAAAGGATCATTTGGTGGTGGTTATAAAATATGTATTTTCCTTTGGGAAGCAAGACTCTTGAGCACCATCAGGAAAACAAATGTAGAAATGGATTTCACCTCACACCTTTTTCCTGGTGCCAAAATGGGTATAACGTTTCATTTCCTCTGAAACTAGGATCTATTCAAATTCCTTCTTCTTCTAACTCTGCATCCTGGTCCTATTTATGTTGTGTCAAAAAAGGATCAAGGTGATGGAAGAAAAATTAGTGTTGGTTTTGTCGGTACTAGAAGTGTAAGTTGACTTTTCCAAAGAAACTGATTTGGTTTAAGACATACGTATGTGACATAGCCACTGTTCTGCTCAGTTAGGACGGAGACTCCACTGTGTCACTGTGAGGCTGCCCTTCCAGATAGATGTTATAACAGTTCCTGGTTTTGCACAGGTCTCCTTAGAAGCTATAGTTCATGCAAACTAATTTGCCTATATTTCCCATTAGTGCTGAAACAATCCAGAATGAGGCAAAGATACTGTAATTACAAAATTGTTTTGTGATTACACTAGTCATTTTCTCTCCATTCAACTAGAATTCAAATAAGTGCTCCCTCTTTTTTCTTAAAAACAAAACAAACAAAAATAACCCACAAAGGGACTTCCCTGGTGGCGCAGTGGTTAGGAATCCGCCTGCCAATGCCGGGGACACGGGTTCGAGCCCTGGTCTGGGAAGCTCCCACATGCCGTGGAGCAACTAAGCCCGTGCGACACGACTACTGAGCCTGCGTTCTGGAGCCCGTGAGCCACGGCTACTGAGCCCACGGGCCACAACTGCCGAAGCCCACGCGCCTAGAGCCTGAGCTCCGCAACAAGAGAAGCCACCGCAATGAGAAGCACACGCGCCGCAACGAAGAGTAGCCCCCGTTCGCCGCAACTAGAGAAAGCCCGCGTGCAGCAACAAAGACCCAACGCAGCCAAAAATAAATAAAATTTAAAAAATAATAATAATAACTCACAAAGCAACACTCAGCTCTCTTTAAAAAAAAAAAAGTCAATTCTTGAGATCACCCAAAATTGTGAAAGTCTAACAGATTAAATTAACCACACTATCGGTTAGATTTAGATGGTTGGTCTTCGCCAAGACCCCATTTAGAAGATGACTAGAGACAAAAGTTGAGTCTTGACAGTCTGAAATTCACATGACAACCAACATAATATTTGGTATGGCACAGTGTATGAACAAGTAAGACACTCTTAATTCCAAAGCCCTGGCTCTGTCTTGTAAAATATGTCACGGCGTGAGGTGGATCTAGGTTCTGGGCTCGGCTCTGACTTTCTCTGTGACCTTGCATAAGTGCCATCCCCACTTTGAGTTTCTTTCCTCAGGAAAACATAGAACTAGATATGCTCTAAAGTCTCTTTAGACCCCTAAACTATATGATTGGTTGTCTAAAAACATCTTTAAGGCTTAACTATGCCTTATTGAACAACTGCAGTAATTTTTGTGAGAAGGGCTGGGGGTTGCTTTCATTAACTTAGAAGCTTTAAACACAGAATAGGGTGACTCATCTCCTGATTGTATAAAGCATCTGGTCCCTGTGTCCTGAAGTATCCAAATCGGCTTGTAGTAAATCACGGTCACCTCAGAAATGACCTCTTCCTCTTATGTTTGCATAGCAACCAACATTTACTACTGTCTTCCTATTAAAGTCATCTGTGTTACACTTGATTTCAAGAGCCAGGTAAGGGGCAGACATTCCTGATGAAGTGTCTGATAGTCCTTGGAATAAACTGTCCTCCCAAATATATGATTACTTACTTTTAGATCAGGCCATGTGCATCAGCCTCTAATAGGTTTGAGGGGCTCACTGGTCTTAATTTCCTGTGTGAATCTATAATTGTCCGCAGAGGTCAATTTCAGTGGATGCCTCATATAAATTAGAACTGAATATAATGATGCCTGTTCACTTGATCAACTGAAATGACCAGCTGGGTTTAATGGGAGGAAAACAGAAACCCCTGTGAAATTGGAATAGCTTCAAAGGTGATGTCACGTAATTACTTTTCTGAAAAGTTTCTTCTCCAAAGGCGACTGGCCATTGTGCTGGCGCGCACGTGGACCAGCATGTTATGAAGGTGGAAACGGCCTTCAGAGCCACTGACCACATCCAAAGGCCTAAGTCAAAAGCTCGCTTTCTGCTAGGGTGTTAGGGGAAAGCAGAATTTCTTTTCTGCTCTTATTTTTAATCATTTCACTCACAGTTAGAGAGGTGCTTTGAGGGACGTGCCTAATTGACTACTGAGAGGCAAATTCTAACTTAGATTGCTGCAAAAGTGCTTTCTCCTTAGAGCCATGTACCATTTTCTTGGATGTGTTATCGTTATCTTTAGGGTAAAAAAAAACTGAACTCTGAGTGAATCCTGATATCACCTGCATCAACCCCTTTATTTTACAGATGAAGAAACTGAGGTCCAGAGATGTGAATAGACTGGACTAATGTCACAAAGCTAGAAAGAGGAAGAGGCTGGGCTAGAATTCAGCAGATGAGAAGATGAAACCAAGACCAACTCCTCAGTCCAGAGTTTTCCACTTATGAGTAGCTGGAGACTTGTTCAGGGAGGAAAAAAAGATGCTCTCCGTGAAAATCACCATTTAAGAAAACTTAAGTTCTATAATGTGGGAGAGGTGCGAGCAAGCCAAAAAGCTGGAGGTGGGCAGTTGAGAGCGACAGAGTAAAGGAACCGGTAGCCCACAGAGCAGATGACCTTCCCCATAGCTGACCGGGGGCTCTGTCTACGTGTCTTTGGGTGCCGGGGGACGGTTTTACGTACCTGGGGTGACTGCACAGACTCAAGAGCCAGACTGCCTGCCTCGGCTTGATTCTTGACTCTGCTAATTCTGAGCTCTGTGACCTTTGGCAAGTTGCTTAAGCTCTCTGTGCCTCAGTCCCTCATCTGTATAAAAGGATGATAACATCAGTACTGACTGTTGTGAGGATTAAAAACTTTACCGTACTAACCTTACTGTAACAGAGATTAAATAAGGGTGCAATAAATTGATATACATAAGGAGCTTAGCATATACTAAGTGCTGTTAGTGTCTACTGTTTCTTCCCTATTCACTCTATGGGAGAACGTTTCAGAATAGAGACATAAGTTGTATTTATTAATAATGTACTGAGGTGCTTTATCTGAGATAAACACCCAAAGACTCTACTAGAAAGTCATTGATAAAACCTCTTTATATGTTTAATGGATTAACTTTTCAATATGTATTATTACAATTTAAAGGTTTTTTAAAAATAAACAACTACAGGAATTTTTTAATTAAAAATTCAATGATATCCATAGTTTCACATAACAATGACAGAAATTTCATTAGCAAAACAATTAGTAAAAGGGCATATCTGCTGCAAAAATTGAAGACAGAGTTTCAGGGCAGGGAATTAGTGCCGAGTGAGTGAGTCCTGAAGTCAGTGGGAGAACAAGAGCGGTTGAGGGGTGCTGCCTTTTCTTTTGCTACAGCATGGCTCTTGGGCAAGTCAACATTTTGCTTCCTTAGAATTTAACGTTGTCACAGCTATCATTAACAATTTACTCAGAGTTCTTAAGAGAAAACCTTCACAAAATTAACAATGGAGATCTTCTAGGAATCAAGACCATTTCAGACATGCCTGAAACGGGGACCATGTGTGTACACACCACGTGTGTACCTGGCTTTTCCCTTTCATTCTTTGAGTTAAATTCAATGGAACTCTTAAGGGAAAAAAGTCAGTTACCTATTCCCTCATTTTTTTAATGAAATAATTTTAGCAATCACGCAGAAAAATAGTAAAGGACTTTTCTGGAATTCGTCCCTGATTTAAGACATGGGAAGATCATGATAAGCCGCATATCTTCCAGTCACATGATGGTAAATCTGTGGGGAAAGCGGGTTTTAATTAGTCATTAATTATTATATTACTATACATATCAATTAATAATTACAGTATTACATAATAATTTTAGTTAACATTTCATTATAAAGCCCCACCGTTACGCACTGAGCAGAATCTCCATCCAACCTACTGAGGTGGAGGTTTGCTTGGAAGAAGGCAGAGGCTGTGTACAACGAGGTCATCAGATGAGTTTTCATCTCCAGTTCTCACAACCCAATAAGTGCCTTTTTATTTCTTTCTCAAAAATACTTGTCAGTTTGTTCCAAGGACAACGGGTTGCTCCTCACCTGCCTCTCGATGTCCGCGAGCAGAGTGCTGGCACCTATTCGAAAGAGTTCTGGCTTCAGCCACTCATCCCCTAGCTCCTCCTTTATGAGAGAGAGCCATGCAAGGGAGTCCTTCGCGCTGCGGATGCCTCCTGCCGGCTTAAAGCCTATCTGAAAGGGGAGATGGAAAAGAGAGCAATGCTTAGCACTGTTATTGGGTTGCTTTAAAAACTGGTCCTGGGCTTCCCTGGTGGCGCAGTGGTTGAGAGTCCGCCTGCCGATGCAGGGGACGCGGGTTCGTGCCCCGGTCCGGGAAGATCCCACATGCCCCGGAGCGGCTGGGCCCGTGAGCCGCGGCCGCGGGGCCTGCACGTCCAGAGCCTGTGCTCCACAACGGGAGAGGCCACAGCTGTGAGGGGCCCGCGTACCGCAAAAAAAACAAACAAAAAAAACTGGTCCTGTGTTAATACGGGGTCTCCATCCTCTCTTTTCTAAAGCCTATTTCGTGTGTCCCCCCCTTCCCCCCCAAAAGACCTTAGAGCACTGACTCATGCCCATTTACACTACAAAATGACTTTTCCAAGATTAATGGGAAGAATGTCACTGCCTCTGAGACACTAATGAGAGTTAATAACCCTCATTAACATTTCACTTACTGGAAAGTCATAAACCTCAACCATCTAGACCATAGCTGTGAACCTGGGATAAACAAGAGAGGTGTCAATAAACAGGAAAACATATCACAAAAACCCATTCATTCTCCGTTTCTACCAGGAGGCCAGAAGAAATGTACACCTTTCAGCCCTCCATCCTGAGCTGCAAAAGAGACATATGTGGATTTAAAACAAGAGAGACTCAGTGAGGCTACACTAAACAAACTAGCAGCAACCAGCAAGGAGACGTGACAGTTACTTTAATCAACTTAACTGCAGGGACTCTTTTTCTAAGTTGTAAGTAGACCAAGTTACATAAAGCAGCCAAACAGTTAAAAAAGCACAGGTGAAAAAACGGTGTGGGGGACCTTTACACTTCAGTAGTCTCTGAAGGTGACCACAAAACAGCACAATTCGGCCAATATCTGATGTTTACAAATGATGTCCCTGGGTCCATTCGAAAATGATAAACGTGTCCTATATACAGTAAAACCTGCCTATTTGGATATACTTGTCTCAAGAACTTGACTATCCGGTACAGTAAACACCCAAAGCCCAAGAACTAAAGCTCACGCCTTCGACCACTCAGAGTCTGGCTGCTCTGACAGGTGGCACCAGCAGGGGGTGATTGCTAACAGAATGCCAGAGAAGGGACACGATAAATGAATGGTCCCATTATCAACCTGTAAAAAATGATTAAACAGAAACCTTGATTAAGTAGAGTCGGGAGACCAGAAGCGGGGGCTCTTACTCCTGGATAACAGAGCCTGACGGGAAGAAGAAAGACTCCTTTTCTGCAAAGGACTCAGCCAATGAAAAGCCCCGGGCTCCTTGTTTAGTACACGCTGTCTTCCTTTTCCTCTCTATAAAGCACACTTCTTTCCTCGCCCTGCAGGGACCTGAATGTGGCTCGCCATGGTGGCTGATCCCAAATAAGCCCATCTTTGGCGGAGAAATAGCTAGCGATCTACTTGCTTTAGGTCAGCAAACCCAACCCAGAAACTCCTAGTTAACCTGGACTCCACCACGTCCCTCACATCACATCCAGTGACCCACCAAGTCAAGTCCCACCGATCCCACCCTCTGAGCTCGTCTATCTCCACACGTCCTTTCCTCTCTACTCTCCCTTCCACTGTTTTAGTCTAGACCCTCGTCAGCCCTCAGTGGAACATTGGGAGAAGCCTCCTAACCGGTTTCCCTGCCTTGGTCACACGTCACACAGCTAAGCAACAGCCATGCAGAGATTCTAACCATATCTGCCTATCTCTCTGGAGCCCAAGGGACCCTGTAAGAGTGAGGGGAGGTCCGGGGAGTAGGGGGAGATAGGTAGAGTCAGGTTATTTATTGAGATGAGGCAAAAAAAAAAAAAAAAAAAAGAATAAATTTTAGCTCATATTAGCATACATGTTAATCACAGGAGCATTTTCTGTCAATTAGGCAGTGCTGCATATAGATTTTTCTATACAATTCAGTTGTGTAAGCAAATCTATTCAGCAATGTTTCGAAAGACAGTTTCTAGCGTAAGTTTATCCTTTTTTTTTTTAAGGGAGAGAATATGGAAAACATAAATCTGCAGTGAAATCAGCTATGAAATATCAAGCCTCTGCTTCTCAGGAGTGACACTAATCATGGTCTGGAAGGCGGCCTGTCACATTTTAAAATACCCCTTAAATCAATGATGTGGAAGCTTCACAGTCTAAGGGCTGCCCGGGCAGCTTGTCAACAATCCAAAAAAATGCCCCTGATTTGCAGATACACACACAGGTCCTATGTGAAATCAAATGTGATCAAGATGAATATGAATTGACTTGTACCTGTTTCTCAATAAAACCAGGATGAACTTTATTTATTAGCTGAGGAAAGGGGGGATACAATTAAAAAGAAAGTAATGAAAGACAGCAAAATGTTGCTCCCTCACTACCCTGATCTAGAACACTGAACACTTAACACTTTTATTGAAATTCTTGTGTAAGGGCTCTTTTGAGAAGGGGCATGTTCACTTTGTATCCCTAGCACTTAACATAGGTTAACATAGCACACAGGTGACGACTCAATGAATGTTTACTGAAAACAAAACAGGACTGGGTCCCCACTGGAGAATTTTAGCCCCAACTATGGAGCTTATGAAACGTAGAGATGCCTGAAGACTGATCCAGGACTGCCGGGGTGAGGGCCCAGGCATCGGGAAGTATAAAAAGCTTCACATCTATTGTGATGTTCTTTGGCTGAGAATAAGAACCACTGATCTAGTGAGTGGTGGTGGTCTCATTTGGGGGGCCCAAAGCTGGAGTTCTCATTCTTACAGCTTTTCTTATAATTTTTTTTTTTTTTTTTTAATTTGGACCATTGCAGAAAGGCTACCAAGTAGAGGTTACTCAAGTTGGGTTAACTTTCATATGTAGGTCACCGTGTAGATATTTATCCTATTTGTACTCTTCTAACATATGAAGGTATTCTGAAGGAGCAAATGCTGCAAGGAGTTCATTTCCTCTCAAACCCAGGTACCTTCTAAAAAAGGTCTCCGATTCCAAAATAAACTGAAATACAGTCACATATAAAGTCATCACAACCAGCTGGCAAAGGATTAAAGTTCTTTTTTGGGTTTCTATTCAGCAGAAATCAAGAGATTGGTTTTAAAAGATGCCTTTCAGGAAGGGAAAGTCTCATTTAAAAATAAAAATTACCTTTCTCACCAATGATGTTAAAAAAAAAAATCCTTTGAGATAATTTGCAGCTAAACAAGCAACCTGAAGTGAAAAGGAAAATCCAAACTCATTTTAAAAAAAAACACCTCATATGCATTTTTCCTTTTAAATTCATATGTTTCAAAAAATATGTATTATTTTTCGAAAAGCTGACAAAAGCGAGCATATACCCTCCTCAGCTTAACAGTCTTCCAAAGAGCACCTCCAGCTGCCATAAAACGCAAAAATGGATATTTAATTCAAGAGCTATATAACGTCTAGCTACCTTTTCCCTGCTGTTTCACAGCATTTCATTATTTTGTTTAATAAGTTCATCTCCTCGAGAATTTTCTCTTCACCTCATATTATTAAAAGTAATAAGTTTTTCTGGACCGGGGGTTTCCCAACAGAAAAACCAATTTATGTGTGTCCTTCAATAATGACAGGAAAAGATTATTTCCCATTATATTGCATACTTTTCATATCACCACCACAGCTTATCATTCAATAAATGTTACTCTGCAATTCTTTCCATTCCTCAAGAAGTTTAATTTCTGCATTAACCTGTTTTCTCTGGCCAACGCCTTACCAGAAAGCTTCTGTGTTGCAGCAGAATTAGTTCGTTAAGGAACCCATTTAGGAATCTCTCGTCAGTGATAAAATTGTCTTCGGTTAATAAAAGGACATAAAGTGAGTTTACACCTTGATCACACATCCTAACGCCCACACTCATACTCACTTTCTGTGAATCGCTCAGTTTCCCCCCGAATGTATTCTTTTGTAGTGAAAGGTAAATTAAACGTTTATCTTAATACAGGTAACGCACTCACACCATCTGCCTATAAAGACAGTTATCGTGGCTGTGACGAGTATTGTAAATAACATTATCTTTACTCCAAAGAAAGATTTGCTGGCAATAATATACCTTGTTTCCAGTTTTCCAGAAGAAATCCCTAATGGCCCGTAGCATGACTATAGCTACTGGGAAGGTGGCATTTACTGTTTCTTTTCCAGTAGAGGTCTTAATAAAATCTGATCCTAAAACAAAAGGAAGAAAAAACTCCATGTTAATTAAAAAACTTATTTTTTACACTTTTGAGTCGGTGGAAGAAACGAGTTGTGTAAATTCTCTTTCCTGAGGAACACGACTTTATTTTTCACCAATTATTTGAAAAACTAAAACCAAATCTCTCTTTAAAATCATTCTGTCCACATTTTTTTTCCACTGACCATACGATGGATTAAATTAGGCACCAAATGGATTCTCACTGATCCCTGGAGCTCTTGTCTCTATATTTCCATATCAGCAATTAAAACCAAGTTGGTTTATTTAATGCAAAACTGAGAGGAATAGAAACAATTTCACGCCCTGTGCTTAGCGTCATACATCATAACATTTTACGACAAAACTGGAGGGCCTACTCATATTCTTACGTGTGATAGAAAGTACACAGTACAGCTGTGACAACACAAGGAGAATCACCATTAGCTGATTCCTACTGCACTGTTCGTTAACGAAAGCTCTGTCTTCCAACCAGATTGTGATTTTCATGAAAGACATGCATTTTCAACTTGCAAATATTTTAAACACTCCCTGTCTCTCAAATGTATCTTAAACCTATTGATGTAGATTTCTGCTGAATAGAAACCCAAAACAAAATAGCACAAGGAAACAAAGAGAGAATAATAATAGTTAAGACTCACTGAGTGCTGTGCACTACGCACTATTCTAGGTGCTTTATAAGTACTGACTCAATCGATCCTCACAATAACTGTGTAAGTACCAATATGATCCCCATTTTTAAAGAGGAAATTAAGGCACAGAAACGTAAAGTAACTTGCTTGAGGTCACACAGTAAGGGCAGGGGATAGGTAGAATTCTAACCAAAGCAATATAGCTTAACCCATGTGCTATAGAGTCTCTGAGAAACTTACTGAGGGTCACACAGACAGCCAAACACAGACTCCATCCTTCAGGTGGTGAACCATCCTCGCAATGCTCCGTGCAGACCACAGATCAGGAGCACAGGCGCTACCAGGGAACGTGTTTAAAACGTAGACTCTCAGACTTCCCTGGTGGCACAGTGGTTAAGAATCCACCTGCCAATGCAGGGGACACGGGTTCAATCCCTGGTCCAGGAAGATCCCACATGCCGCGGAGCAACTAAGCCTGTGCACCACAACTACTGAGCCCGCGTGCCCAGGGCCCGTGCTCGGCAACGAGAAGGCACCGCTATGAGAAGCCCGCGCACCGCATCGACGAGTAGCCCTCGCTCGCCGCAACTAGAGAAAGCCCGCGCACAGCAACGAAGACCCATCGCAGCCAAAAATTAATAAGTAAATTAAATAAAATAAAATTTTTTTAAAAGTTTGTTTAAAAAATAAAAAAAAATAAAACGTAGACTCTCAGGCCCTACACCAGACCAACTGAATCATAATCTGAATAGAAACAAGGTTCCTAGGTGATTCCTGGGCCAGTGCATGGCCCTCACGCACAGAATCTGTGGAACTCTATGTAAGGCTGATCTCTGAGATTCTCCCAGGTCTGTCAAAGAAATGGTCAAAAGAAGTGGAGACAAGAAGTGGCCAAAACTTTCCCCTCTTGTTTCAAGTGCAAAAGACACGCCCAGGACTACCCTGTGGATAGAAAGGTTCAAATCAACATGCCTTCAGCAAGCACACTGTGTGAAAGGCACAGTGGGAAATATAAACACAGATCATTCAAGCCCTTTCCCTCAAAAGCATACATGCTATGAGCAGGTATAAAGGAAACATAAATCCTGGGTAATCACTTGATGAGCCAGAAGTCAGGAGATCTGGTTTCCAGCTCTGCCAGATACTGTATTTACCTTGCAAATTCCATCACCTAACCTTTCGCATTTATAAAACATGTCTGGAAATTCTTACTTGCTTCATAGTGTTATACAAAGAATCAAAAGAGACAATCTCTGTGAAAAGACTGTGAAAACTGTCAAGTGTTATACGAACAGAAATGGAGCAAAGACCTAGGTAGGGCTGCAATCTGTGTAAGAACCACAGGAATTCCGATCTATCCAAGCAGGTCATCGGAAGCCTTCTTTCCTTTGGGCCTATAGGCCCATTTGGGGAAATGGAGATGTGCCTGTCATGCCTGCATTCATTCAAGAAGTATTTACCGAGTGCTTACTATGTGCTGGATTCTGTTCTACATGCTGGGAACAGGTCATGACACAAAACAAAGTTCTTGCCCTTGTGACTAGATTCTCTAGAAGAAAAAGACAATCAACAAACAACTATATAACAAAGGCCAGGTGGAGTGAAGTGTGGTGAAGAAAAATAATGCAACATAATGAGAAAGAGAGTGACGGATTTGGGGAGAGGTAGCTGTATTTAAATAGTCACCATAAAGGCATCTCTGATGAGTAAAATTCAGAGCTTGATGAAGGGAATCTATGAAAAGAGCACCACAAGCGGGCAACAGCAAGTGCGAAGGCCCTGAAGTAGGCATGTGCTAAGTTGATGAATGAGTGAATAAATGGGACTCCACAACCAACGCCTGGCCCCTACCACATCAGAAATAACAAGCAAGGAGAAGAAATGAAAGCCCGCAAATAGATGTAAGAGGTGTGAGGAACACTACTAACAAATTCACACTGAAACCATGATGTGTTTTTCTAATAGGTGACACTGCCTTCTGATTCACCGGAAGGCTTTTGGGTACAACACTGGATCTATCTGAATTCTTCTAAGCATCTCAGAAGAGAAGATTATTAAGACAGAAGACCAAGGCCATATTTAGAGGCCTAAAAAAAAGGTACGGTCACTTAAAAATCACACCATCTAAAGTTAACCAAAAGAGCCAAACTCCCTTACGGAGGAGACTGTCTTCCTAATACACCTAGAAGAAAACACCTACCGTGATAGCGATAGCAGCCCAGGAGCTGTAATGGTGGCCTACACATTGTCTGTGCCCCTTTCTTGACTGTATTGTTTGAAGACAGGTGCTATACCTTTCTGTGCACTTCTGTATCCCCAGAGCGTGACAGACATGAGAAGCTTAATAAATTTTGGATGGGTGGATGGGTGGGTGGCCACAGTTACCAAGAAAAAGCAAATTATAATATTTTCCATGTTTACCTGACAAATGGGGAAAGGAAGACAGTTTGGGGTTTCACTCCAGTCCCAGTAACAAAATTGGGCAGGTGGCTTAGAAGAAAATATCATTTTATTTATTTATTTTAAGTTCAGAACAGATTTAGATCTATAGCAACACTACGAGGACATTACAGAGACTTCCCATATACCCCACACTCAGTTTCCCCTACTATTAGCAACTTATATCAGTATGGTACATTTGTTATAATTAATGAACCAATATTGATGTATTATTATAACCAAAATAATACTTTATTTAGATTTCCTTAGTTTTACTCAGAATCCAATTTCATCCAGGATACTATAATACATTTGTCATGTCCCCATAGGTTCCTCCTGGCTGTGACAGCTTCTTAGACTTTCCTTATTTTGATGACCTTGACAATTTTAAGGAGTACTTGTCAGGTATTTCATAAAATTTCTGTCAACTGGTATTGTCTTGACATTTTTCTCATGATTACACTGGGGTTACATGTTTTGGGGGGAAGAAAACCACAGAGGTAATGTGCCCTTTTCATCACATCACATCAAGGGTACATATTAACAATATCACTTCCCACTGTTGAAGTTGACCTTGAACACTGGTGGAGGTGGTATTTGCTAGGTTTCTTTGGAAAGAAGTCCTTATGTGTATCCCACACTTTAGGAATGGGAGCTGCAAGCCACTTCCTTCAGGGAGGAGCGGCTACATACATTCTTTGGATGTTTTTGCATGGGAGACTTGTCTCTTCTCCATTTATTCATTTATTTATAATCATTTATTTATATGAGTATAGACTCAAAGATATTTATTCTTTACTTGGGTTTATAATCCAATATTACTTAATTTATTTTGTGGCTCAAATGGCTCTAGGTTTGGCCATTGGGAGTTCTTTCAGTTGCTTCCTGTTTTCCTTTGACACACCACCATAATGTGGATTTTTTGTTTTTTTAAGCACTTACTTTCTGGTACTACCAGATGCTCCAGGCTCGTCTTATATGTTTTCCACCCCAGTCCAAGAATAAGCCATTTCTCCAAAGAGCCCTGGTTCCTTTTATTGGAAAATAGTGTTAGAAACTAAGATCTTGGTGGTAGGTGTACTCACTGCTATTGTAGGGATCTTGCTTTTAGGCCTTCTCAGCTGACTGAGCAAGGAAAAATGTGTGTGTATATTCTAACCCATTTATATATACATATATATTTACAATTCCATATTTAACTATCTACGTCTATATTAAACTACAGACGAGTTATAGTGATGTCTCCAACTCTGACCCATTACAAGGATTGTTCTAGCCCTCTCCCCTTGCTTATCTGTAAACTCCCACCCCAACAGTGAGAACCTGTCACCCACCATCCATGATCCATTTATTTAATTGTGCACATCCAGTATGCATGTATCGTGTTCTCTGAATTGTTAACCACACCATTATGGAAAACCACTGCATCAATGACTGTCTAATGCTAACATGCAGTTTCACTGGCCTCTAAGCTTTATAGACTAAATTCATTTATAAAGATATGTAGCTCAGCACCTTTTTTCCCACCTCCTTCAGTGAGGCTGTTTTGTACATTTGTAATACAGTTTGATTCTTTGGCCACAGTGTGCATTCCATCCTGGAATCCCCTGACCCCCTAAATGGCTGTGTTCATTTGCATACATTAAGGTTCAATCGTAGTGAATCTTCTAGTGGTTTTGAAAAATGTATAGTGTTATATATCCAGCTTTACAGTACCATACAGAATACTTCCACCACTCTAAAAAATCCCCTATGCTTCACATTTTCATTTCCCCCTTACTCCAGCAATCACTGAACTTTTTACTAACTCAACAGTTTTGCCTTTTCCAGAATGTTATATAATTGGAATCATGCAGCCTTTCAGACTGGCTTCTTTCACTTAGCAACATGCACTTAACATTCACTTCCGTCTTTTCCTGGCTCATTTCTTTTTATTGATAAATAGTATTCCATTGCATAACTGTTCCACCATTTGTTAATCCATTCACCTATTAATGGCTATCTTGGTTGCTTCAGTTTTTGGCAAATATGAATAAAGTTGCTATAAACATTCATATGCAGGTTTTCGTGTGGGCATAAATTTTCAAATCAGTTGGCTAAATAACTAGGGGGGAAATTGCTAGATTTTACAGTAAGACCATATTTAGCTTTGAAAAAAGCTACCAAATTATCTTCCAATGTAGCTACACCATTTTGCATTCCCAACAGTAACGCATGAGAGCTCCTGTTGCTCTACAACTTCAGTAGCAATTGGTGGTGTCAATTTTTGAACTTTAGGCAATCTAACGGGTATGCATACAGGTCAAGTACAGATTATATTTTGTTAGATTAGATTATACCTAAGTATGTCAATTATGAATTACTATTGTAAATGGTAGTTTTCTTAAATTTCAAATTCTGTTTGTCCATTACAGTAAATAGGAAAGAAACAGACTTTTGTATATTAATATTGTATCATGAAACCTTGGTAAACTCACTTAGTAGATTCAGGAGTTTGTTGTTTTGGAGAGATTTTCTCCATAGACAGGGAGGTCATCTACAGAGAAAAACAGTTTTACATCTTTCTTTCTGTATTAATATCTTACGGCTGTTATAACAAATTATAACAAACTTGGTAGCTTAGAGAAAAAGAAATTTATTCTCTCACCGTTCTGGAGGCCAGAAGTCCAAAATCAAGGTGTGAGCATGGCTGCCCTCCCTGTGGAGGCTCTCAGAACATGTTCCTTGTCTCTGCAACTTCTTATGGCTGCCAGCATTCCGTGGCTGCATCACTCTAATCTCTGTCTCCACCTGCACATTGCCTTCCCTTCTGTGTGTGAGCTTGATATTCCTTTGCCTCTCTCTTATAAGGACGTATGTGATGGCATTTTGAGTCTACTCGGATAAGCCGGAATAATAACTTCATTTCAAAATCCTTAATTTAAACACATCTGCAAAGGCTCTTTTTTTTTCCCCCAAAAGAAGGTAATATTCACAGGTTCTGGGGATTAGGATGTAAACCTATCTTTGGGAGCCATTATCATTCTACCACACTTCCCAATCTTTATACATTGTATTTCCTTTTCTTGTCTTATTGCACCAGCTAGGACTTCCAGTAAAATGTTGAGTAGGAGTGGTGAGAAAGAACACCCTTCCCTGTTCTTCGAGGGGTCTTAGGGGAAAAGCATCCAGTTTCCCAGCATATTAGCTAAAGTCTGTTTGTAGATATGTTTTATCAAGCTGAGGCGGTTCCCTCAATTCCTAGTTTGCTGAGAGATTTTATTATGAATAGGTGTTGGAATCTGTCAAATGCCAAAATTGCACCAATTGATATTGGCATACATTTTTTTCTTTTTTAGCTTGATATGGTAGATTACATTACATTGAACCAGCCTTGCATATCTGGAGTAAATCCCAGTTGGCTGTGGTATATTATTTTTTTTATACATTGGGCTCATTTTGCTACTATGTTATTGAGGATTTTCATATCTATGTTCATGAGTGACAATTATCTATAGTTTTCCTTTCTTGTAATGTCTTTATCTAGTTTTAGTACTAGGGTAATGATGGTCTCACAGAGTGAGTGTTCTCTCTTCTATTTTCTGGAAGAGACTGTGGAGAATTGGTATTATTTTCTTCCTTAAATGTTTGGTAGAATTCATCAGTTAAACCATCTAGAGCTAGTACTTTCTTTTTTGGAAGGTTTAAATTATTTTTCTTTAATAATTTATTAAAGTATTAAATATCATTATATTATTAAATAAATAAGCAAATTTATTATTTTATAACACTCTATAATTAAAACATTTTATAAAATAAATAAAATAACATCATTAATAGGCATAGGCCTATTCAGACTATTTCTCTCTGTGGGAGTTTTGGTTGTTCATATCTTTCAGGAAATTGATCCCTGTAACCTACATTATCAAACTGTGGGCAAAGAGTTGTTCATAGAATTCCTTTATTATTCTTTTAATGATCAAAGGAACAGTTATGATCTCTCATTTCTGATATTAGCATTCTCTCTTTGATTCTTGGTTATTCTGACTAGAGGTTTATCAATTTGATTGATCTTTTCAAAGAACCAGCTTTTAGGGTTTTAAAATTTTCTCTATTGTTTTTGTTTTCAATTTCATTTCATTTCTGCTCTAATTTTTATTTCTATCGTTCTGCTTGCCTGAGACATAAATTATGGTTCTTTCTCTATGTCCTAAGGTAGAAGCTGAGATTATTGATTTTTGATCACTCTTCTTTTCTAATATATGCATGTTATAAATTTCCTTCTAAGCTCTGCTTTTCCACCATTTCACAAATTTTGATGAGTTGTATTTTAATTTTCATTTAATTCAAAAGAAATTTTTAAATTGTTGTTATAATTAATGAACCAATATTGATGTTGTTTAATTTCTAACTATTGGGAGATTTTCAGCTGTCTTTCTGTTATTGATTCCTAGTTTAGTTCCACTGCAGTCCAAGAACATACTTTGTATGGTGTCTATTCTTTTAAACATTAAAGTGTGTTTTAAGAGCCAGGATGTGTCCTTTCTTGGTGAATGTTCCATGTGAACTTGAAAATATGTATTCTGCTGCTGTTGGATGGAGTTCTCTATAAACATCAATTTGATTATGTTGATTAATAAGGCTACTCAGGTCAACTACGTCCTAGCTGATACTTCTGCTTTCTTGAGCTATCAACTACTGAAAGAGCGGGTCTTAAAGTCTAGCTATAATAGCAGATTTGTCTATTTCTCTTTTCAGTTCTACCAGATTTGGCCTCATATTTTGATGCTCTGTTGTTAGGTGCATACATGTTTAGGATTGTTTAGGATGTCTTCTTGGAGAAATGACCCCTTTATTATTATGCAATGTCCTTCTTTGTCCAAACCCTGAAAATGTTCCTTTTTCTGAAGTCTGCTTTGTCTGAAATTAATACCCCTACTTCTGCTTTACTCTGATGTTAGCATGGTGTATCTTTCTCCATCCCTTAACTCTGAATCTTCAAAGTCTTTATATTTAAAGTGGCTTTCTTACAGATGACATATAATAGGGTCTTATTTTTTATAATTAATTGTACCTTTTTCTATTTGTTGTATTTTTTATTAATTGTTATACCTTTTTCTACCTTCTCTGGTTTTAACTGAGCATTTTATATGATTCCATTTTATCTCCTCTCTGCATATCAATTATACTTCTTTTGTATATTTTTTTAGTGGCTGCCCTAGAGCTTTCAATATACATTTTTAACTAATCTACCTTCAAATAACACTATATTGCTACACAAGTACTGCAGTTACCTTTCAACCAAGTATTCCTAATTTCTCCCTCCTATCCCCTATAACACTGCTGTAATTCATCTTCACTTATCCATATGGTATAATCTTTAAACAGTTATCTTTTAGATCAACTGAGAAAGAAACACAATTTCTTTTTGTTCTTCACTTATCCTTTCTCTGACAGCCTTCCTTTTTAATGTGAATCAGAGTTTCTGACCTATATAATTCTCCTCCTTCCAGAAGAACATTTTAACATTTCTTATAGGGCAGATATGCTGGCAATGATTTCCCTCAGTTTTTAATATGTCTAAGCCCTTCACTTTTGAAGGGTAATTTCACTGAATATAGATTTTTAGGTTGGTGGGTTTTTTTCCTTCGATACTTTAATTATTTCACTCTACTTGCTTCTTGCCAACACGGTTTCCAATGTGAAGTCCACTGGAATGGTTTCCTTTTCCTTTTCTCTGGCTTTTTTCTGAAATTTTCTATTTGTCTTTGGTTTTCTTCAGTTTGAATATTATATATCTAGATGTAGTGTTTTTTGTCTGTTCATTTTTTATATTTATTCTGCTAAGTGTTTGAGCTTCCTGGATCTGCAGCTTGGTATCTGTCATAAATTTTGGAAAATTCTTGGCTATTATTACTTCAAATATGCTGTCTACTCAATTTTCTCTTTCTTCAAGTATTTCGGTTACATGTGCCACAACTTTTGAAACTGTTCCACAGTTTTTGAATGTTCTGGTTTTTTTCATCCTTTCTTCTCTTCACATTTCAATTCAGGAGATTTCTTTTGACCTATCTTCATAGTCACTGATTCTTTCCACAGCCCTATCCAGTCTACTGATAAGGCATTCTTCACTTCTGTTTCAGTGTTTCTGATTTCTAGCATTTCCTTTTGAGTTTTTCTTAGGGTTTCCATCTCTCTGTTTATATTACGTATCATTCCTTCATGTTGTCTACTTTTCCCATTCAAATCATTAACATATTAGTCATAGTTACTTTAAATTTCTCTTTCTGATAATTCTAACATATCCGTCATATCTGACTGGTTCTGTTGTTTGTCTCTACAGATTGTGTTTTTTCTTGCCTTTTAGCATCTCTTGTAATTTTCTTTTTTAAAATATATTTTTAAATTTTATTTATTTATTTACTTATTTATTTTTGGCCGCACTGGGTCTTCGTTGCTGCATGCAGGCTTTCTCTAGTTGCGGTGAGCAGGGGCTACTCTTTGTCTCAGTGCGCTGGCTTCTCATTGCGGTGGCTTCTCTTGTTGCGGGGCACGGGCTCTAGGCACGCGGGCTTCAGTGGCTGTGGCACGCGGGCTCAGTAGTTGTGGCTCATGGGCTCTAGAACGCAGGCTCAGTAGTTGTGGTGCACAGGCTTAGTTGCTCCACAGCACGTGGGACCTTCCCGGACCAGGGCTCGAACAAGTGTCCCCTGCATTGGCTGGCGGATTCTTAACCACTGTGCTGCTGGGGAAGTCCCTCTCTTGTAATTTTCTGTTGAATGCCAGTTGTGACATCAGGTGATAGGAATTGAGATAGATAGGACTTCAGTGTGAGATTTTATGTTAATCTGGCTAAGAGTTGGGCTGTGTTTAATGTCTGTTGTAGTCACAGGTATTGGAGACTTCAAGTCCTATAACATCCTGGTTTTTGTCTCTCAGGTTTACTTCAGGCTTCCTAAGTCTTCCTACTTAGAGACAGTCTATGTCTTTTAGCTCTGTCAGCCGTCATCCACTGGATTACTGGAGCCCTATTGCTGTGATGATAGTGTATGGGAGAGAGGAAGTATTTTATAGTCTTATTAAATTTCAGTCTTTAAGTGGGCCTTTGTCCTTGGGCTGTAACGTTCATAAGTATGTCTTGGCTTTTCTCCCCTACTTTGGTGAGGTAGGAAGACTAGAGTGAAAGGCCCTCCCAGGTAGGATAAGGTTCTAATAAAGTCTTTTGCCCTGGAAAGTGGACGTTTGACAGGGAGAATGCTCTGGGCATATTTCATAACGATTATCTTCCCCTTCCCCTTCCACAGCCAAGAGAGGATCTTTCTTGGCTCTTCACTGTGAGGACCTGGGGTTCCTGGAGGGAAAAGCCACAAAAGTGTGGGGGCCACATGGAGCCTCCAGCACTTTGTCAAAATTACCGTTTAAGTGTTCCTACCAGTTTATGGCTCTAGCAGGCAAGCAGATCTCAGCTGTTACTCTCAGGATCTTCCTGTCTCTACAGATTTCAAGGCGGCAGTTTGCCCTGTGACTTAAACTCCTTAATGGGTCTGAGAAAAGTCACTGATTTTCAGTTTACTTGGCTTCTTCTTGCTCCAAGGACAGTTACAACAGTTTCCAAGCTCATCACATGTCAAAGCTGACACCAGAAGTCCTTAAATTTTAATGCAACACTTTATTGCCTGTAAATCACATATGGATAAAGATACAAATTATATACAGTATTTACAGTGTTTTAGACAGACGCCAAGTAAGTATTATAGTCAACAAGAAACGGAAAGGTTCAGATCCACTTTAGCGAAGACAAGGGAAGCTTTCATAGAATGGGGAATTTGGGAGAGACCTTGAAGGAGAGATAAAATGTGAAGATGAGAGGGCAGATGGAAGAAAACCACCATTAGAAGAAACACCAAAAGCATAGAAAGTGCAAGACACATCCCAACAATAGTAAATGGATGCATCTAAGGAATCTCTGTGAGGGACAGGGAGCAGAGAGACAGGCAGTGGTGATATTTGGGGCATGTGTGTCAATGCGTGTTTTAAAAACTGACTGTAAAAATCCGTTGATCACCTGAGATCAGTGTTTAAGATACTAAATTGGGTGTCTGTGCTGGACAGGTTGAGGAAGGACAATTGAGAATCAGAGACCACATAAGAGATTCAAATAGCAGGGAGGAAGGCACCCCTGGCTATCTCTTTAAATCCAGGAATAAGGTCGAGCTTTAATTACACAAAATACTTTAGAAAGTACACTCGTATTTTACAACTGTCAAAAGAACAGTGGATTTTCCAGTGGGACTAGGTAGGCACACACTTTGTTTTACTTATTTTAATATTGCTTCCTTTGCCCCCTCTGCTAAAACAAAATTACCTTAGAGAAATGAATGCTAGACTTCAAATTACCAACACCACAGACCACCACAGATTCTCCTCAGAGCTCACATAAATCCAACATTAACCAAGCTCACCTCTGCTCAGCTTGGGGAAAAAAACCTTATGAGAATATGAGAAAATCTCACAATTAAAATAGCTGTCCATATAAATGTTCTTTCACCAGTGCCCATAATTTCAATGAAATAACTAAACTAGGAGATGAAAGGCCTGAAAAGTCAAAAGTAACACATTAAATAGACTAGTATTCAACTGTGATTGGCTGAAATTAAAATTAATAATAAATTTATAGTATGATATTATATTATATTTTTTTATTTTCCTAATTTGAAATCTCTAGCACAAGACTTTTTTTGTGGTCTGAAGCAACTCAAAGCTTTTCTAAGGCCTATAATTGCAAGTCTCCATGGTACAGTTTCATTAAAAACTTTCATTAAGCAACAGCTGCCCTTGTATACGGTCTTCTAATCAATTCGGTCAAACAGAATGACTTCTAATCAGCTGTTGATAAAAATAGAAGATGAAATTCTAATTCTAATAGATTAACCACAAACTCAAGACAGTCTTCAAAATCCATCTAGCTCTATTCTCCAGTGGATTTAATGACTATTCAGCAACTCATTACTAAATAGAACAAGATGAACATTTTCCAGTTCATTAAAGAAATGTACTATGTATTTTTGCATTGTCCTCATGATTCGTTACAGGGAGTCTTAATTACAAGATAATGGATAATGGTTATTAAATGCAGACTGCAGTAATGAAGCTCTATTCATTTGCGAACCTCAGAGACTGCAAAGAGAAGAAAATAAAATTACTAGCTTCAAAAGATTAACGGATCAAATTATTATTCAATTTTGAAAATCTCATTCAGACTTCATAGAAACAAGAAGAGATTAAAAACTAGTATTAAGACCAAAGTAGTACATTTAAAAAAATAATATCTTAAGGCTATTACTGCATAATAAGTTTCAGATGTGATTATTAGAAAAACATACAGCTAACAATGGGAGAACATACATTTTTATTTCCTGAACAAATCTTACTTATGAGATAGGAAGTTACTGGTAGGATCTTAAAGGGCGTCTTGGTGAACATGGAAGATATATGCTACTAGGCTACAAAAGAACAGCACAATGGAAGGTATTATGAACATCTTATACCTCACTAATGAAAAATAGGATTTAAAGTCAACTGTCGCTTGAGAAAGCTTGTCATTAAGTGGAATTCATGCCAACCCTATAATAAGAGTTTCTGGGCACATCATTCATTAGCACCATGTTTTCTATTGCTCTGTAAGAAACCACCGATTCAAGTTAGCAAGAGAGTTTTGTATGGTAATTCTGACAGTAATTTATACTTGCAATCTGCAATGGGACACTTTAAAAAAAACCAAAAAACAAATGTACTGTAGAAAAATATGAAGCCCCCCCAATTAAAAGCATGTTCTTAGATATTGTATTCTTTCACTCATCGTAGGCTTGAAAATAATTTGGGGTGAGATATAAAGATCCAGTCTATGGGGAAGAGCTGGCCAGAGTCAGGATGGAAACAGAAGGCCCCTGTGGAGATATCAACATGGTGCCGCTGCTCAGTCTGGAAGTACACCACAAAGCCATCCTTATGTGGTCCAGGGATATTGGCTAATCTTGTGAAAAGCGGCGGAAATGTTTTCCAAAAGAAAGACGAAAGCCTAAGAAGGAAAGAAAAAAATAGAAACACAAGCTCTCTCAGTTCTTTCCTTCAATCTGAAGAGTGAGCTCTGGAAATACTTCTCATTTGGTCCAGTCCATCACGTGAAAAAAGCAACAGAGCATCACAGTTAAGCAGTAAGGCATGTTCAAGCAGAATGGCAATCAGAAAGCAATCACAATCTCAGAGTTGGAAAATATCTCAAATACCCTAAGGTTAAGATTAGCTCATGATAACCACATTCCTTGCAGTTGCCTTCCCCTCAATGAAAATAAAAATGTGGCCATTTAAAACAATGCAGAACAGTATGATTCAAATGAAATGCAAGGTGGGAACTGACTGTATAATCCTCGGTAATTGACAACAATGTCCCTAGGAGAATATTCTAAACAATTATGGTAACCATACAAAGATATATGGTAGAATGGCTTGACACAAACAAGAGTCCTTGAGCTATGTCTAATATGCCAGAAGTTTCCTTTCACTTCTAAAACTTAGGTTACTTGAAATGAGTTTTAGAACTAGAATAATGCTAGAGATGGGTAACCAATCAATGCAAATAACATCTATTTTATAGTGGATTTAAATTGTGTAATTTTTCAAACAACTCTAAATAGTTTTTTTTCCAATTTGATAAAAGGATTATTTAACTCAAATGTTTATAAGACCATATTGTCAGCATTTTGGGCCAAGATGGGAAATGGAAACAGCAGAATATCTCCTAAACCAACCTCTAAACCGCCTCCAATTCTACTATTGTATTAATGCTCCTGAGGATGTATCCACATACAGTCAAGAGTTCAGAAATGGGCTTCCTAAAATCACACTGTCTTTCCTAGTTTTCACCCCTCTCTTTCCTTCTTCCTCTTTTGAGTAAAGTTACCAAGGAAGGAGAGTTGGGAAAGTAAACCCTAGAAGATTATGTCATTAAAACAAAAAGGTTCTGAAATTAGATAGTGGGGGTGCGTTGTACAACTTTGTGAATACACTGAAAACAAATGACGGAGAAAGGAGGAGAAAAAGGAAAACTAGTACAACTAAACTCTAGGTAAAATTATCAATCAGTTGACAAATTGAGTACATATAATCATCTGTACCCTCACCCCTTTCCTGAACTCACATCTTAAGGTTACTCCCAGTCATCTCTGTAAGTAGTTTCCCACTAGCTCCCAAGTATGACATCCATAAACCAGGCCTCCTCTCTCATCGCCATTAATGACTGTAACATAACATTTAGCTGTCACTGGTCTAAACAGATGTAGTTATCAATTGGTAACGCTTTACTCTGTAGATGAGGTTAACCAAATGAACGACATTCATTTTATTTAAGCATTAAACAACCTACAGCATCAGAATGAAGGAAAATACTTCAACACACTTATCATTACAGTTCCTTAAAATATTTTTTTTAAAGAACGGTACCACCACTGACAATTTCATGCAGGCCAAAGAGAGAATTTTGTTTAAAAGACCTTTTACGACCAGCTCAGTGATGCCTACTGGGGTCACTGACTCTTATCCTGGACATAGTCTAGGACTGCTTTGTCCAATATAGTAGTCACTAACCAATGTGGCTACTGAGCAACAGAAGTGGTTAAGTCCAAACTGGGATGTGCCATGAGTTAAGTCCAAAAATACTCATGGGTTTTGAAGAGTTAATACAAAAAATAAAATGTAAAATATCTCACCAATAATTTTCATATTGATTATACACTAAAATGATATAGTGTGGATTTATTGGGTTAAATAAAATATATTTTTATAATTACTTTTACCTGTTTCATTTTACTTTATTAGTGTGGCTATTAAATTTCTTAAAAATTATTTATCTCTGTAAGACAGCACTAGTCCAGAGCTTCAACGAGACACCAAAATTTGTAATCACCTTGCGTAGGCTACAATTTGATATCCTTTTAAACTAATATCCTTTAAATGTTGCTTTAAATTCATTTAGAAAAAAAGGCTTAATTCTGCCTAAAAGTAGAATAAGAAGATTCCTGGTAACAGCATTTAACTATATTCTCTCTTGTCCAAAAACAAGAGGGGCTCTGCCCCTCCCTATATGAATACTTCACTCAGCCAAACAAAAGCTCTGTAATTAACTGGACCCATCCTCCTTAGAAAACAGAGATGATCTGTTTAGAGAACAAAAGAGCATGTCCCCTAGAATGTCTTAGGCCCAATCCCAATCACATATTGTAGAGGAATTCTAGTAAACTCAGTTTTCTCTGTCTTGAATGTTTTCAGTGTTATCAATGCCTTTTATGGATTAGCACTCCGGGAAACTGGCCAGCTGACTAGTCCCTTAATCCTGTCTGAAACTGGCCTTGTTTTTAGTTTTCAAACATACGGGAGTAACTCTAAAACTACACTTACAAACTCATGACAGTGCTCAGTCCAACCACTCTATCCCAACCCTTCGACAGCCATCCAACTAATATTTACTGAGCACCTACTATGTGCTAGTACTGTTGTAAAATGGGGGACACAGCAGAGTACAAGACAAGGCTTTCCTTTATGGGGCTCTGCACCATTAGAGGCAACAACGACTTAGTATATAAGTTATACCTGTTTTTCTCTTTCTCTTGGTCTGGCTACCCAAAAAAATGTTTTATCTGTCTCCATCACATTACCCTCTTTTTCAGAAAGCTGGTGGCATTGTGAGAAGAAAAAAAAAAAAAAAAAAGAGAGATTCATGACATTAGGCCAGTAGCCTATGATCAAAAGAAGATGCCAAAAATATGCACAGGCATTGTCACTGTAGAGGTATAATAGTTTGGATAAAATAGTAAAGTATTTTAGAGTCAATATAAGACGAAAACATCAATCTACAGATCAAGTTACCAATGCCAAATGCCTCAAAATCAAAATGCTTTCCTTCTGGGCCAGCTATAGCTGAACTTATGATGTAGGGATTTACTATGGTAAGTAAATGTCCTCTATTGATATAGTAGTCTTAAAGCCATCTTATCTTAAAATGACACAACCATACCTAACACATCTTTTTCTCCTTCCCACCTGCTGGAAGGGAAGAGGCGGATGGAACCTCAATACAGGGTAAAATGTGATTTGGTATCAATATACTTTGGCAAAGAAGAGTAAAACGAAGAAGTGTTTTAACAAAATAACAGCTGAATTTCATTCTGATTGCGCTTTCTATTGTCACTAACAAGTTTGGAATATATAGAATATATATTAACATTAAAAGTCAGGAATGCTTGTGTGGAATCTATTAACTTGAGAGAAAATTACTCAAACTGAAGAAACAGCTGCTTAAAATGGACTTAGAAATACATTTTACTGAACAAAAGCAAGCTAGAAAATTAGGCTACTTTATCAGGATTAGAAAGTGCTATGAATTTTAAACACAAAGCTTTTAAAAACAATGCAGAGCATATTTGATATTATCATACCTCAACGTCGTCATAAATCCTTTTTTTTCCCAACAATTGATGATAAGTATGTAGAGTGACTTTTTACAGTGACCTGTCTTTCATAAAAGAAGTTGTGTTAATTTTTCTAAGGGGTGTTATCTCTAGGTGACTGTTTCACTGTACCTGGAGATTCATCCGCTTCCCATTAGCAGATCCATAGATGGGTGAACCTTGAAAAGCTCTGAATGGAAAGTATTTACCATGTGGAGCTCTCTGGCCAGCCACCTGGGTTATGCAGTTAGCACTTACAAACCACTTACAAAGACAATGCCACCTCTGTTCACAAATTGTTTTCAAGTTTAAATTCTCACTATTTTTCAACTAGTCACACCTTCATTTTTATCTTTATTCCTTTTCACTCAGCCACCACCAGAGACCTTGAGTCGTCAACAAAAGACAGATATGCTGGTAAAAGAAAAAGTGACAGAGCCCAGCAGATCTCATCTGTGGGTGAGGGTATAATCGTAACAGGTCACCACCAACTTTTGCCAAGTCATATGCACCATCAGGATGTTAGGGTCATTCACAAATTCCTGAAAACACACCAGGCAGGGAAAAGGAGGAAGAAGAAGTCTGTGAACTGGGCAGGAAGAATGGTTCTGACCTAGACTGTGCGGAAGTCATGAGTTAATACAACATGTCTGCATGCTGGATCCATTTTACATATTAACCAGAAATCATGTAAGACCTCCCTGGATGCCACACGTTTTCTTCCCCCCCACAAGGCACTGCTTTGACAGTGAATAAATAAATATATATGCTCATATCCTGTATTCCCCTCATAGCAGAAGGGCTACGGGTTCCTTTTCCAAAACTCTCAAAGAGAAATTGCATATAACCATATGGTAAGAATGTGTATTTCAGACAAATAGTTTACACCACACACTAAATACAGGGGCTTTATCTGTCTTTCACAAAACTTCCTATTACAAAACTAATAAGTCTGATTTAAGGCTGCTCCTTTTTTCGGAGGTCTCCTCCCCCAGAAAGCAGAATATTAATAGTTTCTTCATATGTATATGTTAGGTCTTCATCTACATTCCTTTTAGACCTATATTTAAAAATTTTGACACATATTTAATGTTTTTAATACTGCCTGTATAATTGCCTTGAGTGTAGCATTTATTTCCTCCCCCTAAAGTACGTTTTATCATAGAGGTAATTTCTCCCAGGTATTTCAGGGGAGTTATTAAATGTCAAAATTCAAAGTGAATATATAGGTAACTTTAAAATGTAAAACCTCAGTGAAGAAAACATTTCAGCTGTTAAGTTGATTAGCAAAAATGGGAAATGGAACTCACCATGATAACCTACAAGGGAAAAAGGCATTTAGAAAACTGGGCTAGAGGCAGCTGACTGTCAGCTTATGCTGGAGATCCACTTACTTGTGCTTCTGTCACAAGTATCATAAATTTATTCTTGAGAAAGAATAAGGTTCTCTGGGTTGACTCGGCCCAGGTTTTTATATTTAATACATGGAAACAAAAGAGCACAAAAATTTTTAAGTATGAGGAGCTAAAAAGTGTTGAAAGATGGAATGAACAGGTAAGATGGGTTTAATTGTGGCATTCTTCATTTCAAAACCTTCAACTGCTTAAAGAGTAAACTCCTAGAATTTCGCTCTCCAGGATCTGAATTTAGCCTAATAGTCCACTGTTTTCTTCTGCTGCTCGTCCTAAAGTATCCTGGACTCCAGCTAATTCTGAGGATGATAATATAACAACAAGAGGAGGAGGAGGAGGAGGAGGTCTTTTTTTTTTTTTTCTGAGAACTTACTATGTGCTTGGATTTATGTATCTATTCTCATCTAATCTCCACAATAACTTGAAAGGTACTCTTACTATCTCCATTTACAAATGATGAAACCAGGGGATATAGATATTGAAGAAACTGTCTAAGACAACAGTTTTTAAGTCTCATAAATGGGGACTTCCCTGGCAGTACAGTGGTTAAGAATCCGCCTGCCAATACAGATGACACGGCTTCAAGCCCTCTGCGGCACGTGGGAAGATCCCACATGCCACAGACCAACTAAGCCCGTGCACCACAACTACTGAGCCTGAGCTCCACAACCCATGAGCCACAACTACTGAGCCCACACCTAGAGTCCACGCTCCACAACAAGAGAAGCCACCGCAACGAGAAGCCCACACACCGCAACGAAGAGTAGCCCCCGCTCGCCGCAACTAGAGAAAGCCCGCGCGCAGCAACCAAGACCCAACACAGCCATAAATAAATAAATACATAAATAAATAATTTGTTTCAAAGTCTCATAAATGGAATAACACAGCTTTTTCTAACTCAAAGTCCAGGCGTTTCACCACTACATACTTCCACCTCCTAAATCAGACTCATTACTGTTTTGCAGAAACACCCTCTACCTTATCAACTTTCTACTCTCCATCTTTTCTCTCCGTCAAAATCCTACCTGGGGGCTTCCCTGGTGGCGCAGTGGTTGAGAGACTGCCTGCCAATGCAGGGGACGCGGGTTCGTGCCCTGGTCCGGGAGGATCTCACATGCCGCGGAGCGGCTGGGTCCGTGAGCCATGCCCGCTGAGCCTGCGCGTCCAGAGCCTGTGCTCCGTAGCAGGAGAGGCCACAACAGTGAGAGGCCTGCGTACCACAAAAAAAAAAAAAAAAAAAAAAAATCCTACCAGGCCCAGTTCAACTGTTTCCTTCAATATGAAATGGCACTGATACTGCTTTCTTCCCATTTTGAACGTAAATGGGATGACTGGAGCTGTGGCAGCCATCTTTCAACCATGAGGGAAAAGCCGAGAACAACAGAGGCACCAATCCTGACAATGATGATGAACCAACAGCAGTGGCTGGCTACACCTCCAGACTTCTTGTTATATGAGAAAAAATAATTCCTTATTTATTTGAGCCATCGTTGTCAAGTTCTGTGCTATTTGTAACACTCCATCCTAACTGATGCAGTCCCTAGACTATTTACTTTCACTCTGCTGACCTAGAAATTCGATGGTGCACTACATCTTACATCTGGTAATGTCGCTCTCTCTGCAATCGCTCTCTGCAGCCAAGGACACAAAGTATCACCCCCTACACATGCTCTGCTCTGCGGGGCTGAGACCTCTAGGAAACTACCACCTATGCCTATCCAGGCCCCTAACTCTCCACTCCATCCACACGGGCAAATCAGACAGAAGGAGTCAGAGTCCAGCTGAATAAAATGTGGAAGGAAAGTAGCAGGTAAACAGGGATCCGAGAAACCTGTCAGGAATTACTAAGAGAAGCTAAAAGGACAAAGTCACAGAACAGCAGAGATTTCTGGTGGAGAAGCAACCACCTAAGAGACTCGTGAACAAAGCCTCTATACACCAACCCATCTGAACAAGTTACTGAAGAAACAGAAAGGAACTGTTTCATTAACAAAGAGAAAACACAAGGAGCTTGAGCAAGAGTGAAATATGGAGGAAGAAACTAAAATTCAAGTCTTTAAATCTAATTGGAGAAGATACTGGAAGTGAATAAGCTGAGAAATTTCTCTATGGGCCTGCCCCTCACTCCCCATCCGAGTGAACTACACACCCACTCATCATCGTGATACTGACCACATCTCGCTGGCACAGCGGTCAAATCATAAATTTAATAAATACAAAAGCTAAATGAATTCAGTGCTAGGCAAGCTTTAATAAAGCGTAACGTCTATACTGAACGTAACTAAACTCTTCAACAGCTGCCTACTTGTATAAATAAATGGGTTTTGATTTCTTTCATCTCCTTAATAAACACTTGCACAGCACTTACCACATGCTGGGCATCGTCCTAAGAGCTTTATAAGTCACCTGACATATCTTGAAAAATAAGTCAGTTATCTGACACTTCAACCTTCAGCTGAAGCTCTCTTGCTGAGGAAGTTCAGGAGTCAAAGGAGGAGGCATATTTGTAAAGCTAAAGTATCCAAGAAGAAATCTTGAGAAACCCTTGACGGCAGCACAAGCTTCTGCTTCTGGTTCCAAGGAACTTGCCTTGACCTAGTCTGTCCCACCACAAGTACTTGTGAATGACTGCTGTGTTCTAGGCTGTGCTCAGCGATGATGAATACCCTCCTTTCTGAGAAAGAGGCAGGCGTATGTGCTGGGTGGTGTGTAAAAAGTGCTGGGGAGCACAGAGCAGTCAAAGGTGCAATCAGGGTGCAGCGGCAGATTTGCCATCCACAGGGGCTATAACGTGAGGAAGTGAATGGCTGAGGTTTCTGTCCTCGGCTGGTGGTGAAGTCAGAGGAGCAGTGAACGGGGGAGAGAGCCAGTTAGTTCCAGCACATTCTACATTAGGGCTCTCCACTAACTCACTGGTGAAATTTGCAAGTTGTTTTTCTGATTTTAGTCCTAGTTTCATTCAGTTTAACTAAGCAAATTTGTATTAAATTTTTTTTTCTGCTCTCCGTTTCTAAGTTTTTTATTTAGAGCATTAAAGTAAAATATCTTGATTGGCAACACTGCTGCAGCCTAAGGAGAAATTTTCTCTTTTCTTGAAGAGTTTCTGATTTTGGTTGGACAAATGTCCTGACATCTCTTCAGTGGGAGGTACCACCACACACACACACACACACACACACACACACGCACACACACGCACACACATGCACATGCGCACAGTGAAGAAGGGATTGGGGACTGTAACCTCTGGTTTCAACTCAGTGGATTTTTTTTTAAGTCAAATATTTTCAAAAAGTCCACATCCAGCGCTCTTCTATTGACTAGTTTGGCACAAGTAATGTACACAGTTACTGAACCTGTGGCCTCCTGCAAATGGATTCAAATTTTCATAGGCTTAAACTAAAAAATGAGGCTCTAACAGGGGGATTTCAGACAATAGCCACATGAGCAGGGAGGGGGGGCAATGTTTAAAGAGATTGCAAGGGAGGTTTTCTAAAACTGGACCACTTACTGGAATGCTTACGCTCCCGCAGTTACATGTGCACTGAAATCTTTCCTCAGTGCCACAGAGTATAATCTTCTGTGTCTACAGGACCTCACAGAAGCTAGTAAGCATTCACGGACTCTATTCTTTGGTTCAATATTAATAATGATACACAAGAAAAACTTTGCCACACTTAAGTTTTGTATGATGGGTTTAAACAAAAACGCAAAACTGTCCTTTTTGTGAACTTTCGAGGCCTTTGCTAAGCACGTATGCACTGTGAATGGCTTACAGGGTACATATAATGCAATGTCCCCAAAGCTGCCTGACCATGAGACCCCTTTATCAGAGTAGTTTTCAATGAAATAGTGTACCTCCCGAAATTCTAGCTTTGCTTTCCTTATTTAGAACTCATTTGTTAGGGATTTACTGTGTCTTCCCCCAAATTCACATGTCAAAGTCCTAACCTAGCCCAGCATACTGGAATGTGACTTAATTTGGAAACAGAATCACTGCAGATGTATCAATAATTAGTAACTGGAGTAGGCTGGACCCCTAATCCAGTAAGACTAGCGACCTTGTAAAAAGAATGCCATGTGAAGACACACTGGGAAAATGCCATGGGAACATGAAGGCAGAGACTGGGGGGATGTTTCTACAAGCCAAGGAACTCCATCAGACCACCAGAAGCTAGGGGGAGGCATGGAGCTGATTCTCCCTCTTCACCCTCAGGAGGAACCAACTCTGCTGAGACCCTGACCTCAGGCTTCTGGCCTCCAGAACTGTGAGACAATAGATTTCTATTGTTTAAACCACTCAGTGTGTGGCACTATTAGAGCAACCCTAGGAAACTGATATAAGAATCCATTAAAAAAAAAAAAAAAAACATCACATGCACAGGTGATAAGAAGCGGGTCTTGAACAATTCAAAGACTAAGATTGGGTCACTTACGTTTCAGAACAAATCCAAACTCAAGTCTCCAGGGTGTTTCACCAGGGCGAGGTAGGAGACAAATAAAGAGATGAGGAAGGACGGAACAGCCGACAAAGCAGCACTGGGCTGTGCAGAGCATCAGATGCAGAGGAAGGGAAGGATGGGCTGTCCTGCCCAAGACAAGGTGGAATTTCAGGAATTTCAGGAGAGGACAAGGAAATAGTCACAGGCAGGGAGTAGCTAAGGAGGTAGAAGAAGGGGAGAAAAAGGCCACTCCCAGAAGGCAGCGGGCTCTGAAGAGCCAGGGTGTCCCCATGCCCTCTGCCATTGTTCTTGCTAGTTCCTGGTTGTGCATAAAAGCCACACTGAAGTCAAGGTTATATACACTGGGTCCTACCTGGTATTTCTTCCTCCAACTGGAATCTCTCTGGCAAATAATTCAGAGTTTATAACCTTGCTGTTATAAAGTCCCCAGTAACAATTATCCTACTTTTATTTGATTGGACCTATTTGGGGCACTAAGGAAAGGAATGTTTTGTCTGAAAAGTCCACACTGGGATTTCCTTTTTAAGCTCCCAAAGCACCTGAACTCTTCACAAGTCTCCAGCCAAATGCCTCCTCCACCCATTTCTGACCCTGGGGAGCAGGAGACACAGCATTCAGTATTAGTATTCTCCTACTCATTATCTCGTCCTCTTCAGAAGACTATTCCTCTAATACCATTTACTATCTTCTTCTCATTCCTCAGCTGCATTTTCCCTCTTCCTACCTACTAACACCGTTCAAACAGACCTAAATTCAGGAAAATCTTCTGGAAATTGGTGTGGTCCAGTAATCCCATATGGGTGTACAGTTACCCGAACAATGATTGAATACATCCTTTCGTTTTTTTAAACAACTTTATTGAAGTATAATTGCTTTACATTGTTCTGTTAGTTTCCGCTGTATAACAAAGTGAATCAGCGATACGTATACATATACACCCATATCTCCTCCGTTTTGCATCTCCCTCCCACCCTCCTTATCTCACCCCTCTAGGTGGTCACAAAGCACCAAGATGATCTCCCTGTGCTATGCGGCTGCTTCCCACCAGCTATTTATTTTACATTTGGAAGCGTATATATGTCCATGCCACTCTCTCACTTCGTCCCAGCTTACCCTTTCCCCTCCCTGTGTGCTCAAGTCTATTGTCTACATCTGTGATCCTTTTATGGCTAAGTAATATTCCATTGTATATATGTGCCATATCTTCTTTATCCATTCATCTGTCAATGGATACTTAGGTTGCTTCCAAGTCCTGGCTATCGTAAACAGTGCTGCAATGAACATTGTGGTACCTGAATCTTTTTGAATTATGGTTTTCTCAGGGTATATGCCCAGTATCTCCACACCCTCTCCAGCAGTAATTGTTTGTAGATTTTTTGAGGATGGCCACTCTGACAGGTGTGAGGTGATACCTCATTGTAGTTTTGATTTGCATTTCTCTAATAATTAGTGATGTTGAGCATTCTTTCATGTGTTTGTTGGCAATCTGTATATCTTCTTCGGAGAAATGTCTATTTAGGTCTTCTGCCCATTTTTGGTTGGGTTGTTCATTTTTTTGATATCGAGCTGCATCAGCTGCTTGTAAATTTTGGAGATTAATCCTTTGTCAGTTGCTTCATTTGCAAATATTTTCTCCCATTCTGAGGGCTGTCTTTTCTTCTTGTTTATGTTTTCCTTTGCTGTGCAAAAGCTGTTAAGTTTCATTAGGCCCTATGTGTTTATTTTTGGTTTTACTTCCATTTGTCTAGGAGGTGGGTCAAAAAGGATCTTGCTGTGATTTATGTCATAGAGTGTTCTGCCTATGTTTCCCTCTAAGAGGTCTTTAATCCATTTTGAGTTTATTTTTGTGTATGGTGTTAGGGAGTGTTCTTCTCTCCATCTGTTTGTATCATCTTTAATTTCTTTCATCAGTGTCTTATAGTTTTCTGCATGCAGGTCTTTTGTCTCCTTAGGTAGGTTTCTTCCTAGGTAGTTTATTCTTTTTGTTGCTATGGTAAATGGGAGTGTTTCCTTCATTTCTCTTCCAGATTTTTCATCATTAATGTATAGGAATGCAGGAAATTTCTGTGCATTAATTTTGTATCCTGCTACTTTACCAAATCCATTGATTAGCTCTAGCAGTTTTCTGGTAGCATCTTTAGGATTCTCTATGTATAGTATCATGTCATCTGCAAACAGTGACAGTTTTACTTCTTCTTTTCCAGTTTGGATTCCTTTTATTTCATTTCTTCTCTGACTCCTGTGGCTACAACTTCCAAAACTATGTTGAATAACAGCGGTGAGAGTAGGCAACCTTGTCTTGTTCCTGATCTTAATGGAAATGGTTTCAGTTTTTCACCACTCAGAATGACGTTGGTTGTGGGTTTGTCATATGTGGCCTTTATCATGTTGCAGTAAGTTCCCTCTATGCCAACTTTCTGGAGAGTTTTTATCATAAATGGGTGTTGAATTTTGTCGAAAGCTTTTTCTGCATCTACTGAGATTATCATATGGTTTCTATCCTTCAGTTTGTTAATATAGTTTATCACATTGACTGATTTGCATACATTGAAGAATCCTTGCATTCCTGGGGTAAACCCCACTTGATCATGGTGTATGATCCTTTTAATGTGCTGTTGGATTCTATTTGCTAGCATCTTGTTGAGGATTTTTGCATCTATGTTCATCAGTGATATTGGCCTGTAGTATTCTTTCTTTGTGACATCTTTGTCTGGTTTTGGTATCAGAGTGTGGTGGCCTTGTAGAATGAGTTTTTGAGTGTTCCTCCCTCTACTATATTTTGGAAGAGTTTGAGAAGGATAGGTGTTAGCTCCCAGGTTTTCCGTTTTATTGGCATAGAGTTGCTTGTAGTAATCTCTCATGATCCTTTGTATTTCTGCAGTGTCAGTTGTTACTTCTCCTTTTTCATTTCTAATTCTGTTGATTTGAGTCTTCTCCCTTTTTTTCTTGATGAATCTGGCTAATGGTTTATCCCTTTGTTTATCTTCTCAAAGAACCAGCTATTAGCTTTACTGATCTTTGCTATTGTTTCCTTCATTTCTTTTTCATTTATTTCTGATCTGATCTTTATG
>NC_041219.1:64399073-64399593 GCF_002837175.3 Physeter macrocephalus | reverse complement strand
ATTGCTACTCCAGCTTTCTTTTGATTTCCATTTGCATGGAATATCTTTTTCCATCCCCTCACTTTCAGTCTGTATGTGTCCCTAGGTCTGAAGTGGGTCTCTTGTAGACAGCATATATACAGGTCTTGTTTTTGTATCCATTCAGCCAGTCTATGTCTTTTGGTTGGAGCATTTAAACCATTTATACTTAAGCTGATTACCGATATGTATGTTCCTACTCCCATTTTCTTAATTGTTTTGGGTCTGTTATTTTAGGTCTTTTCCTTCTCTTGTGTTTCCTGCCTAGAGAACTTCCTTTAGCATGTGCTGTAAAGCTGGTTTGGTGGTACTGAATTCTCTTAGCTTTTCCTTGTCTGTGAAGGTTTTAATTTCTCCATCGAATCTGAATGAGATCCTTGTTGGGTAGAGTAATCTTAGTTGTAGGTTTTTCCCTTTCATCACTTTAAATATGTCCTGTCACTCCCTTCTGGCTTGCAGAGTTTCTGCTGAAAGATCAGCTGTTAATCTTATGGGGATTCCC
>NC_041219.1:64396544-64398314 GCF_002837175.3 Physeter macrocephalus | reverse complement strand
CCGGAGCCTGTGCTCCACAACGGGAGAGGCCACAACAGAAGGAGGCCCGCATACCACAAAAAAAAAAAAAAAAAAAAAAAAGCAAAGCGGGAAGAGAGAATCCGCCATGCCTGGGTGTGTGCTTATGGACGGAGGATGAAAATGAGAAATGTACTTCAAAAATAATTTCAGCAGAAAAAATATATTTAATAACCACTCAATTTAGAAAATACCACCTCTAATGAAAATGTCTCAAAGTAGTAGTTTTAAGGATTTTCATTTTATATTTTTGAAAGACACTATAATAATGAACACGGTGAGATGAGAACACCCGGAATGGCAGAAGAAAATCTGCTTTTTAACTGTCTAAGTTATCTAATCTGCAATCCTACTCAGAAACCTCTACATCTGTGAATGCGACTATAGATAATATTATAAACTCTGAGGTAATTTATGTGCTTTTCCTTTTTATTAAAAAATAAACAGGAAAATTTTAATTATTCACTAGAATGTTAACATAAAACCAGTGTGATAGCAGCTCACATTCTACAAACAGCCTTTTGCTGGCTTCATGTGACATGGATGATCTAAATTCTTTACCATTTCATTGACTGTTCAGTGCCTCCCCCCTTGTCCCTGCCCAATTTAGCAGCTTTGTAACATAGGAAACTTAACTTTCGATGCCCCAGTTGATGATAAATTTTTTACAAAAAGCATATTATAACACTCAATCTTGGGTCACTAGGAAAGCAAAGCATCATCCTGATAATTCAAGTAAAAACATGAATTTCCTTTTCCTCCTGAATCACTAAAATAACTGTATTCATTCTCCATTTTGCTTTATGTGCTTTGTCTTGCTAATGTTTTTAAACAGAAAAATAGCCTCTCTTTTATCTTCATAGTCTTACTCAGATTTCCTTAAAAATTCTTTTCCTTGTTACTAGAACAGAAGGGTAGGGAAACAGTGGTGAGACTATGGTGGGTTCTGCAACAAGCCGACAACAGAATGAAGAGGTGGAGGTCTCGTAATGGGAAGCAGAGGCTCAGCTTCCCGGGCTGGAAAAAGCCTTGCTTCTCTTGAATTCCCTAACCTGATAAACTGCACCATTATGAGTTGTTTTGTCCTCTCCCTTCCCTGCTCAGCAGACAACCATTCACCAAGTACTAGTCATTCTGCCCCCTTAATACCCCCCACAGCCGTCCACTCCTCTCCAACCCCACCGTACTGCCCCGGTTCAGCTCCTCGTCCTGGTCGGCCAGACTGCTACAACAGCTTCCTAACAGGTTCCCCGTCTCCAGCCCCAATCCACTGCCCCTAAAGTGAAAATCTGATCACTGCTCCACTACCGCACAGAGCAGTAAGGGAGGAAGAGGAGTCTGGAGTAAGGATGTCTTATTGATCTTTATCCCTCGTGCCTGGCACATAGTGGAGGAATAAATGGATGAATGAATTAAGCGACTGCTCATTGCCCGGCTATAAACTTTCAAAGGCTAAAAACTTTCCACACCCACAGATGGGAACACAAACTCTATAGCATGGCTGTAAGCCCCAGACAGCTTACCTGCTTCGTCCTCCGCCTCTCCCACCACTTCTCCACACCAGTCATACCAGCGTTCTCACCATGACATGCTCTTCACGGGTATAAAAGGGCATGTGTAGGGCTTCCCTGGTGGCGCAGTGGTTGGGAGTCCACCTGCCGATGCAGGGGACACGGGTTCGTGCCCCGGTCCGGGAAGATCCCACATGCCGCGGAGCGGCTGGGCCCGTGAGCCATGGACACTGAGCCTGCG
>NC_041219.1:64378693-64396531 GCF_002837175.3 Physeter macrocephalus | reverse complement strand
TTTTCTTTGTATTTAATTTTTGATAGTTTGATTAATATGTGTCTTGGCATGTTTCTCCTTGGATTTATCCTGTATGGGACTCTGTGTGCTTCCTGGACTTGACTCACTATTTTCTTTCCCATATTAGGGAGGTTTTCAACTATAATTTCTTCAAATATTTTCTCAGTCCGTTTCTTTTTCTCTTTTTCTTCTGGGACGGTGAATACATCTTTAAAAGCATCAAATACAGCATCACCCAAGACCATAAGACTGTGGCTTCCCAACGTCTGTCTCCTTCTCTTTGTTCTCAGGCTGAATCTCTTCCCCATCTCTGCGTGAGCTGCTTTTTCTCTGAGTCAACTGCTTGAATAAAAATCCCAAGCTTTTCCAGTCTAGCCCTGAAGGAACAACCAAGGAAAACAGTAGTGGAGAAGGGTGAGTTTAACTGAAAACTATACTGAATTATGAGGGAGTCCCTGATCACCTCATGGGAGTCTGGATGTTAAAAAGCAAAGCGGCTGGGGCTTCCCTGGTGGCGCAGTGGTTGCGCGTCCGCCTGCCGATGCAGGGGAACCGGGTTCGCGCCCTGGTATGGGAAGATCCCACATGCCGCGGAGCGGCTGGGCCCGTGAGCCATGGCCGCTGGGCCTGCGCGTCCGCGGGCAGGCAGGAAAGATGAGTCATGTGACAAAAATGACCACCAGGTGAACCGTCCAAGTCCATTTCCCCCTTCGGCAAAGAGCTTCCTAGAGGGCCCACGTGCACAGTGTGGAGCCTGTTAGGAGGATGCAAATGTGTGTCATTCCTTGCTCCTGACCTGTTAGCGGAATGCCAGGCAGTTTTCTGGATCTGTAACCTCAGGATTGTAATTATCCATCCCCGATTACTTCGTTCGCTGGGATTTGCTTCACGCGTGTCCTCTAAGTCATGAACGATGATCTACGTCATCCCCCTTTCCTTGGATCCTTCAAAGGTCGGATTTGGAATTTCATTCTTTCTAGATGCAATGGCGATCCCCAAAAGAAAAGGAAAGAATTCCTTCTTCCCTCTCACCCAAATATAAAGTAGGAGACGGAGGGTCAAAGAGGTAGAACGTTCTACTTATATTCCTCCTCCCCACTGTGCAGGGCAATTCATTGCTAAGATAGACATTCTGGGGTGACTTCCACTGGTGCTACAATCTCCACTGTGCTAAACTCCCCAACTACCTGATGACTTGGCAAAAGCAGTTGTTAAAGCACTGATGATGCTGCCTAAATGTTTCCAATGAATTTTAGAATGTCTTTCTGGTTTTTATGCTTAGTGACATCAAACTAGACCAAGAAGAATTTTATGTACATAAAGACTTCCATGACCCTTGAGTTTTTAGTGGACTTATCCAGGCTGAGGTCTGAAAGGGTCCCTTGGACGAGGGGTGTGTAAAAGGACCCTGGAGGGAGTCATCATCCCCCTTAGTAGCTCGCCCGAGACCTGGGCAGGCCTGTGACCTCTTGGTAAGTAGCCCTGTCTTATACAGAAGTCACCAAGATGTTTAGGTGGCATTTGTATTGCTACAGAAAGGAAGGAAAAATAGTTCCTTCCAGGTACCAATGAGAACCCAACGAAATGATCTAGGTACCTTCTCAGTCTAACGTGGCGGGCATGGGGGAGAGAAGAAACATGGAATGAATCTTAAACCATGACTTTGCATATCTCCTTCCATCCGGACCATTGCAAACCCATATCAATATTTTAAATGCCACACCAGGGAAGTCAAGATCTAAGCTAACATATCACAGTCCTTGTTAGAATTTAGTATATGAAGTGCTAAAAGAAAAAAAAAATCTTGTCTGCATTTAGGCCTCTTCACGGGTATAAAAGGGCATGTGTAGGGCTTCCCTGGTGGCGCAGTGGTTGGGAGTCCACCTGCCGATGCAGGGGACACGGGTTCGTGCCCCGGTCCGGGAAGATCCCACATGCCGCGGAGCGGCTGGGCCCGTGAGCCATGGACACTGAGCCTGCGCGTCCGGAGCCTGTGCTCCGCAACGGGAGAGGCCACAACAGTGAGAGGCCCGCGTACCGCAAAAAAAAAAAAAAAAGGGCATGTGCTTCTCTGCCTGAAACGCCCTTCCTCTACCTCTGCACCTAATGACTCCTCCACAAAGGCCACTTGCTTTGCAAACCCATCCATGAGTCCTCCAGACGGTTCGCCAGGTTCCTGCAGCCCCAGCACAAGTGTCCCTTTGGCCCCTGGGTTCCCAACAGGTCAAACCATAAACCCCATTTTCACCTCCTCACCAGACTAAAAATTGTCAGTGTTTAAAGGGAAGGAGCTACATCTTACTTATTTTTGTCTCCCTTCTCTCTCGTCTCATCCTTCGCCAATGCCCAGAATAGCACTGATAAACATTAGATGTTCATGAAATACTTGCTAGATGAGCCCATTCGAGAGAAACAAACACCCTAGGTATTAGGATGACAGAAAACCTAGCCCTTCTCTTCCCAACTAGCCTTTCCCCCAGCCCCTCCGTCTTCACCACAGCTGTTACCACCCCTCACTCCCTCATTTCCTTCCATCCCCCCAGTACAGCTTGGAACTGTGGGGAGTCCGCATTCAAACCCTAAACCTAATAACTTGCAGATGAAAGGAGGAGAGACCTCAATACTATCAAGGCGGCGGAAGGATGAAAAATGTTCTTAGAGACCTAATTAGAAATACAAATTCACATCCTTCCAAAAAAAAAAAAACATTGTCACGTGTCAGGACCTACAGAACTACTGCTGCAGAGGTAAACTTCAGTTATTCTGTCTGCTAAACTCAGGCCTGGCAGAGAGACCAAATAACCACTTATGATCTTGTTTCTATGGGAATACAGGTTCAGAGTTCCCAAAAAGCCATCTGTAAGGTAACTAACTACAGGGACAATCAGCCTGTTCATTGTGGAGTATCTTTGTTAAAGGTTTTTCCCCTTGAATTTGAAATTCTCTCTCTGAATAATTTCTAAACTATCAGGGTGAGTGGAAAAAATTCTTGTCTTAACACCAGGAAACCTAGATTCCAGATCAGAGGCTCTCATTCCTGCCTACACAGTAGACACACCAGGGGAAGTTTTTAAAAAGTACCGATTCTCTTGGTTCCATTCAAGACCATTAAAATCAGAATCTCTGGGTAGTAGGATCTTTTCAACAGTTTATGGAAGAAGCTCTTCAGGATATTCTAATTTGCAGTCTGGGTTGAGAACCTCGTTCTAGACTGTGTTTTGACTTATTTGTTCTGGGGTAAATTCCTTCTGAACCTGACTTTTCTGGATCTAGGTTTTCTCACCTATAAAATGAAAGCTTTGCGATGAAGAAGATTCTTTATAATCCTTTCCAGTTTTCAAAGCATTTAGAACTTTTATGAGTTAATTTTTTAATGTTTCGTTGCTCTATTTCTCTTGGCTTATCTGACAATGTACAAATCAAGAAAAAACAGACAGGAATCTGCAAAGACCTTTTAATGACTGAGACAGAAGGAGTTGCAGGCAAACTTCCAATTTGAAAAGTATGTTTCCCACATACTCAACTAGTTCCTAGGAGGAAAAAAATTACATATACGATCACTCGATTTTATAGATTTTTTTTTAGAGCCATTATGTTCAAATGTTTAAAAAGGAAAAGAAAAGAAAAAAGTTTCCATACTATAATATTTCACTCCCTCAGATATGTAGTTTTATCATTCTAACAATGACTTTTTTTGCACATGCTTCCATTAAAGCCATGACTGCAGAATAAGCTGATGATTTCAATAACGCCCCCTCGCTCCTGAAATCTTTTTATTCAATAGCTCACTGAGCAATTTAACATACAGGGTCCCTAATTTCCTTATTCTAGGGATGGTATTATAACCTTTGTCTTGCTTCAACCAATTTTTGTCTTAGTTAACACATCTTTCCAAGTTTAAAAAAATATTTTTTTCATTGATTTGGCTTATAAAGTAAACCTAGAAACTTGCAAATATTTTTTGAAAAACAAAGAAATGCAGAAGAAAAGAGAACACAGGAGAATTGCTTGCTCCATTTTATAATATTACGGCACATTGTGTAGTCTTGTGTCAGTATTTATTATCAGTCATTTCGTTTATGATAGAGAATAACTTTTGATTACTGATGCTTGTAGTATTACTCACTCTGTGTCTTGGACTGTTTGAAGATCTGTATTTTTATTACAAAGTCCAATAAAAATAAAGTGAAAAACCCACAGGTCCCAAAACTGATTCCTGGCTTGTGCTGTATGTCACTCCTTTCCAATCTAAAAAGTATTTCCTTCTACTGTTAGTCTCTGTCTCTTGCTCATAAGCAAATTTATCTCCTAATGCCTCATTCTTTATTTTAGCCATTAATCTCCCATTGAGAACCTTACCAAATGCTTTTTGCAGATAAAAATATTTAATATCTGCTAGATTTCCCCTATCCGCAAAGCCATCCAACATTGCTTAGAGGGAAAAATCAATCTTTTGTACCTGAATTTAAGTTTGCTGGTTTGACTCAAAGTATTTTTCTCAACCTTCTTCAGGTCTTTACAGGAAATAATAGAACCACGGTGCAAGAACCCCACTTCTCTTGTTATGGGTTGAACCGTGCCCCCTAAAAATATATGCTGAAGTTCCAAACCCCAGTAACTCAGAAAGTGACCTATTTGAAAATAGCATCATTGCAAACGCAATTACTTAAGTAAAGGTAAGGTCTTACTAAGTAAGGTGGGCCATTACAGGATGGGTGTCCTTATAAGAAAAGAGACGCAGAATACACAGTGAGAAGATGACCATGTAATGATGGAAGCAGGGACTGGAGTGATGCATCTATAAGCCAAGGAATGCCAAGTATTGCCAGCCAACACCAGAAGCTTTCTAGCAAGAAAGGATTCTCCGCTACAGATTTCAGAGGCAGCACGGCCCTGTGGACACCTTGATTTTGGACGTCTACCCTCCAGAACCATGAGAATAAATGTCTGTTGTTTTAAGCCACCGGGTTCGAGGTACTTTGTTATGGCAATCCTAGAAAACCAACACCCTCCCTCTTTTCCCATTAATTCCATATTTGGGGGCCCTGTCTATCCTGGCTCGAAATCTACCCAGAAATTTCACACACACACACAACCTGTGTGTGTGTGTGCATGCGTGTAAAATATTTTTCTCCTCTAGGATCAGACTCGACTCCAAAGGATCACATTTAATGTTTAGGTCCAAAGGTTCGCATAAAACGTTTCTTCTTCTAGGATCACACTTAACTCCAAAGCAGAAAGCACCCCAATGGGTGCTGAGTATCACGTATCTAACACTGGCTCCATCGGGCTGTCGCCCAGCCTGTGCTTTGAACACTTCCTACCTCCTGACGTGGCCCATCCAAGTTCCAGAATACTTGAACTTTAACAAAACTCTGCTTTATACCAGGCCAAAATCCATCTTCCTATAATTTCTAAAAGATGGTCCTAGCCCTCCTACCTTGGAGTGATAGACAACAATCATGCTTTTTCATCATTTTTTGTGTATATATGTGTGTACAAGTATTTGAACACAATATCACAGCCCCAATGATCGTGCTTTTCCTAAATAAGATGCCCCCTATCTTTTCCATCACTCTTCATGGGAAGGTTTCAACTTCCCTCATCCCACGCTGGGACATCCCTCTACACACGCTCCAATACCATTCCCGTCCTCCGCACCCTTTCACCTCACCCCTCTGCTCCTTCATTCTTACACTGCCCTTAGCCTTGACCTCTCTCCTTCTCCTTCCTCAGGTGGACAAGAAACAGGTCCACTTCCACTGTCACTCCCTAGCTGTTCCCTGGGCACCCCAGGGAGGGGAATCTGAAAACAAACAAGAACCTCAGTACAGAACTCAAGCAGCTGTTGCTAAGCATGACCCTGCTCACGTGCCAAGTGTATCATCATGGAACCATCAGCAGCGCAGGTGAACACAAAATTACAGTGGAAGCTGCCTGAGGTCAGGGTCCTCTTGCAACCTTCCCTTTCATTTCAACGAGGATTTGCTGTGGGGCTCTAGGCTTGCTTTCAACTTGCTCTTTCATGTGTACTTCATGTCCACCACCCCCTAGAGTTTTTCTCCAAACAGTCTATTATTGTCTTATTTTTCTTGTCCTCAATAGAACAGCTCAATGGCTCAATATATAAATCTCATTCAGTGACTCTAGAAAGACATCTGTGCCTCCAAAGGTTAAACACAGCTTAAACATATCTTACATAATTCAGATCAATTGCAGGGTAGAGAGCAGAACTGCACGATAACTAAAGCATGGAATTTGGAGTCAAGAGTCCTTCAGAATTCTGCCACGTCCTAAATGCATGGCCTTGGTCTACTCACTTAACTTCCGAGCTTCAGGTCTTCAGCCACTCAATGCTGATAAGGTACCTCCCCTACTTCCCTCTTAAAACAAATGCAAAAAGAATTCAGTAAACTACTAACTTCACATGATTTACTAACCTTTATTCACGAAATCATTCAACAAATATGTTGATCAAGTATCTACCTGGTGCAAAGTACTGAGGGACCCATTTGAGGATTCCAATTTCCCAGCATTTAAGAGTTTGCTAAAAGATCAGTAACTACCTGGCACAGACATTAAAGAGTAAGTAACAAAAGTTAACGTGGTGGGAATTAAAGACAAATGAATAACAGAATCTCAGAGACACGAGCAACTACCTATAGGTCTCACCTCTATGTCGTATACCAGAATTTCATTAAGAAAAATCCCTTATTCTTTTGCTGAGAAAATACAAATTTCTTTTAAAAAGTGAATTTTATGCATGTTGTTTACAAATATATCTATGGATGTCCTTGTAACTGATAACCTAACCCATCAATGAGCATTTTCTAGGCACTTGTTATGTGCAAGCCTTTGTGCCAGGAATTTCTCTAGGCAAGCCAGGTCTGTAGAAGGCAGTTACGTGCTTTTGGAATAAGGTGGGTTACATTTTTTAAAAATTTCACACAGTAAAATTTTACACAGGCTAGTATACAACACAAGAAAACTAAGCTTTCAAGCTTTCCCTTTTTTTTTTTCCCCTCCAGAAGCCCAGCCGTGAAGAGCCACAGAAAATGCTTTACGCTTAAATGTATAGACTTAACCTTTTATAAAAATGACATTCATAGACCAAAATGCACCATCAGTAGTTCCCGTACTGCTGGGAGGCCAGAAAACATGATAACTCCTCTCTTCTGCAGTTTTTTATTTTGCACTCAAGAAAGGATGGGGACGGCGTGGGTGAGGGAAGGTAAACTTTCTGATATTTTTGCTTGGGGCCTTGAATTTAAATTGACTCCTTGAATGAGGTGGCAAATTAATTCGTTTTTACCCTGTAAGTGGTTTAATTTTCAGGGCTAGTTTAAGGAACTGTAAATAAATTTACACTTTAAATTCTTTACCTCTTAACCTAATGCACATCTATATTCTTATGCTTTCCCCAATGATAAACTTTCAACTGAAGCATACCTTCTCATAAATTAAATGCTTTCCTATGAAAGGCAAGATCTTACTTAAAAAACAAAAAAAACAAAAACAAACAAACAAAAAAAACAGGCTGGAACACCCCAGGGGTCTGTATGTGCCATCTGGATCAATACTCCTTGAGAATACAAAGATTTGCAGCCTAAGATGAAGGACTCAGTGTGACTTCTGACAATCTTTAGAAAAATAAATCTACGCTGTCTTTTATTCTACTATGTGATTCATATTTTTAAATTTTTAAAATGTTTTTTAAAAAATATTAGGTGTTAATTTGCTATTAATCACAGCATTTTTTTAGGATTTTGGTTTCCTTTACTCATAGCAAGCTTCCCACTATTTTCCCCCTTTATTTTATTTACTTAATGTCTTCCCTCCTATTTTTGTCTAGTTCTTTGCTTCATCTCATTGTTTCTGTATTACTTTGATCTTATTGGGTTGAATTTCGAGTATTCCTCCCCTGGTTCCTACTTTTTTCATTTTTCATTACCTATATGTTACAAAATCCCAGCCAAGTTCAAAACTCATTTTGCATTCCCTTCAAGGTCTGCTTTTCTCAAGCCCCATATTTTTATGTTAGTACTCGTCCCACAGATCTTCATCAGCAATTCAAACCTGATGACATTATGATTGCATCTTTAGTGCTTTTCTACTCCAACCTTATTTATCATGCCTGCATTATTTCCAAAGATAAGGTCTAGCATAACTTCAGAGCAGAGCTTGTTAGCTGCTGCATGTGTGCAAACAGTCCAGGCTACTGAAAGATAAAGCCACTTTTCTACATTCCGGCATTATTCTTAATGTGTGCATTTGCTGGGCTGAAATCCCTTAGCAGGTCAGCTTTCGACTTCTCTTTTCTACAAGCATGTTTCCCTTTCTATCTTACTTCCTATCACCTTGTTCTTGGCTTGTTTGATGAAAAAAATATGGCTCTCGTTTCTCTTCCCTGATTATTTTCCCTTCAAACTGTTTATTCCCACCTCACCTTCTCCTTTATTTATATTTCTCTCACCACATTTCCACTAATGTAAAAGTAAGATCCATTTGCAATGACCAAAAAGCCAAGGCAAAAAGTTCTCCTTGGTCTTTTCCTTGCTTCTAGAACTTTCTGAGAATCCTAACAAAACTTTTATACATCATACCACTGCTTGGATTGCCTAAGCCATACTCTGTATATATATAAAATCTCCTTGTCAAAGGTATACATTTTCTATCTTTCTGTTCAATTAAAATAAAAACTCTCAAAATAACATGTCCAAAGTCTACAAGGTGGTGGCACATCTGGGAAGATGAATCTAGACCTAATCTAATCTAATTTCACTTTGCCTATTTTCACTCTTCCTTACCTCTGTCTGTCTTTCTCACTGACTCATTGGTGTATTCCAAAATATTTCCTTAGGCTCTCCTAGATGTCAGGCAGGGTAGCAATCACAGGGGAATACAGATAAGTAAGATAATTCTTGGCCTCAAGGAGGTTCATAGTTTTATAAAAAAAACTAAGAGGTAAAACAACTGATGGTGATACTACATGACAAAAGCTACTGGTATTTATATACCAGTATTAATTCTCCTGGTATTATATACCTAAGAGAAGGACAGCATGAACAATTAATTCTGCCTTTAAAGGATCACAGAGAGATTTGACAGAGTATGAAAATTTCACTTAAATCTTTAAAAACAGCTATCAGGAGGGGAGAAGGCTGTAACAGACACAGAAAATGATATAACAAAGACAGAAATACCTGGGATGTTTACAAATAGCAAAAATGACCATACAGAATAGCAGCAAAGATATCCTTTTAACTGATGTTCTTATTTTACCATAGAAGAGTACCTACCTCATAGAGTTGTTGTGAAGGTTAAATGTAAATATATATAAAGGCCTTAAAATAGTACCTGTCACACAGTAAACGCTCAAGAAATGTTACCTATTATTACCTGTTGTATTATAGATTATATCACATATATTTCATCTATTCAAAATATTTTATTTATTTACTTATTTTTTTCTGGTTCCTGGCTTGGTTCTGGATCATTATGGCTGCTGAATAAGTGATCTTATACATGTCTGAAGAGCTGAGGTGGCTGCTACAGCTTCCACTGTAAAAGAAGCAGGAGCAATGACAACCACAGCTAAGAACTGTACCATAAAAAAATAAACTGGGCCACATCTAATTGCGATTCTCAACGAATCAGATATTTTTTGCACCTTTCTTTTTTCAGACAGAGTTAAAAGCCAGCAAAACAAGTTCATATGTAAGAGTCATTGAACAATCCTACTAATACAGTAAGCTTTGGGATCAGTACAGAATGTAATCCAGCTCAATAGCTTTTATCTCCTACAGTTACACCAAAGGTCATATACATTACTTCATTTGAAGTTATAATCAGAATAATTTATTTGTTCAAGGTCACAAATTCTGCAAGACAGAACAAGAGTCCAGGTTTTCTAACTCCTATGAACATGGCTCCTTCCCCTAAAATATTTTGAGAGATTCCTAAACAAGATTAAACCAAAAGTAGGCTACGAATCACTTATTTGAGCAAAAATGTAAACACACCCTGGCTAAGTTTTTACTTACAATGATGTATAATACTAGACTAACGTAGTTATGTATTTCCACCTTTCTCTCTTTAGAGAATTGTGTTTGAGAGAATAATTGAAATGGCTATCAAAATTGTAAGATAAAAATTATTATGTTGTTGTTCTTTTTTTTTTTTTTTTTTTTTTGCGGTACGCAGGCCTCTCACTGTTTTGGCCTCTCTCCCGTTGCAGAGCACAGGCTCCGGACGTGCAGGCTCAGCGGCCATGGCTCACGGGCCTAGCCGCTCCGCGGCATGTGGGATCTTCCCGGACCGGGGCACGAACCCGAATCCCCTGCATCGGCAGGCAGACTCTCAACTCTCAACCACTGCGCCACCAGGGAAGCCCCAAAATTATTATGAATGTAAATGACAAACCCCTTTCCTTTTGAGATGTATGATGCTAAATTAATGCGAAAACAAAAGCCATGAAGAATTCCAGACATGAGGGAAGAAATGTGACCAGACTTGCCCTCCTGCTATAAGTAACTATATAACTGAGCAAAATATACAAGGCAACTATTTTTAAGCATTGGGAAATTGGCAGCTCAAGATGCAGACCTTAAGATAATTAAGATATACGAATAAGCAGACAAGGACTTTAATCAGCTGTTACAAATATGTTCAAGGATTTTAAAGAAAGAATGATCTCAATGAGTGAAAAACTGGGAAATAGCAGAAAAATTAAAATTCTAAAAAAGAATAAACGGATTCTAAAACTAAAAATGTTCAGGAGCATAAATTTCAATGGATGGGCATAAAATTAAATTTAAGGTGGAAAGTAAGGGTCAATGAACTTGAAGAAAGATCCACGTATATTAGCCAAGCAGAAAAACAGAGGCGGGGGAGAAAGATTAAAATTTAAATGTATAGGCCCCAGTAAGCTGTGAGACAATATCTAACACTCAGGTGCTTGGGTCCTAGAAGGAAAGACAGTGGGGCAGAGAAGTCCTAAAACAACAACCTACAAATCCAAGAAGCTCAGCAAACTACAAGCAGGATGAATATAAAGAAACCCACACTTAGGCACCTCACAGTCAAATTAGTGAAAAACAAAGAGAAAGAGAAAATACTGACTGGGTATTTGATAAAACATTACTTATAGGAAAACAAGAAGAAACAGAACTCCAAGAAATGGAATGATATGGTTAAGTGCTGAAATAAAAATAAAACTGTAACCTGAAACTCTATATTCAGCGAACCATCCCTGAAACATGGGAGTGAAATGAAGACATTTTCCAATGAACAAAATCTGAGAGAATTAATCACCAGCAGACTACAGGAAGGATAAAAGATGGAAATGACATGTAAAAGACTAGTTTTACTTAGTTTTTTTTTCCTTTTAATTTCCTTAAAAGACAAATGACTGTCAAAACAAAAATCACATCATTTTGAGGAATAGTTTATAAATAGTTGGAAGAAGTAGTACATTAAAATAATTCAAAGGACTAATGAGGGTGTAAATGGAACTGCTGTAAGGTTTTTACATTTGTGACATTTGAAGTGTAAAGTGGAATACAGGCATACCTTATTTTCTTGTGCTTTGCTTTATTGTGCTTTGCATTACTACACTTTACAGATATTGCATTTTCTACAAATTGAAGGTGTGTGGCAACCCTGCATCAAGCAAGTCTATTGGCACCATTTTTCCAACAGCAGTAGCTCACTCTGTGTCTCTGTGCCACATTTTGGTAATTCTTGAAATATTTCAAAATTTTTCATTACTATTATATTTGTTATAGTGATCTGTGATCAGAAATCGTTGATGTTACTAGTGCAAAAAAGATTACAACTCTTTGAAGGCACAGATGATGGTTAGCATTTTTTGCAATAAAGTATTTTTTAACTAAGGTATGTATATTGTTTTTTTAGACATAATGCTATAGTACACTTAAAAGATTATAGTACAGTGTAAACATAACTTTTAAATGAACTGGGAAGCCAAAAAATTCATGTGATTTGCTTTATTGCAATATTTGCTTCATTGCAGTGGTCTGGCCCAAACTTGCACTATCTCTATGGTACATCTGTAATGTTAATTCTAAGTAGGACTGTGATAAGTTAAGAATGCATACTGTAATTTGCTAGAGCAACTACTAGAAAAATACAAAGAGGCTGTAGATGAAAACCCAATAGAAAAAATAAAAATGAAGTGCTGTACCTGATGAACCCAAAAGGTGGCAGGAAAAGAGGAACAAAACTAGATCAGAACAAGGAGGAAACAAATGGCAAGATGATAGAGTTAAATCCTATCATATCAATAATTATGTGAAGTGTATATGGACAAAACATTTCAATTAAAAAGCACAGATTACCACAATGAATTTTTTAAAAATCTATCTCTACGGGATAACTTTAAATATATAACCACAGATGGGTTGAAAATAAAAGGATGGGAAAAAGCTATACCATGCAAATGGTAAGCACAAGAAAGCCGGTGTGGCTAGATTAATATTAGACGAAGTGGACATTCAGACAAAGGTCTAGTATCAGAGATAACAAGGGACATGTCATAATGATGAATATGCTAATTCAACAGGTAAACATACCAATCCTAAAAGTGTCTATACTTAACAACAGAGCTCCACAATAAAGTTAGAAAAAGCTGACAAAACTAAAAGGATAAGTATGCAAACCCACAATCATATCTGGAGATTTTAACAGCCCTCTCAGCAATTAATAGAACAAGTATACCAAAGTGAAACCAAGCAAATCAGATCTAAAAAGTGTGATCAACCGACTTGAGCTCTTTGAAAAGACTAATAACACTGGCAGACCCCTAGCAAGACTATTTTCTACCAAAATGAAACAAAGAACAACAACAATAACAACAACAGAAAACAAAAATGACCAATATCGGGAATAAAAAAGGAGACATAACCATAGACCCTACAGACATCAGACTAATAAGAGAATATTACAAACACTTCAGACCAATAAATTTAGCAACTCATATACGTGTACAATGAAAAGCCACTAAGCATACTCGTTATACACAGAACAACATGACAGGTCTCACAGCTATTACCTCGGGGGTGGGGGAGGGGGAACAAGCACAAAAGAGTACATGCTATATAAGTATAATGTTCTAAAACTGGCAAAGCTAATCTATGGTGATAAAATCAGACCAGTTACTGCACCTGGAGCAGAAGGTAAAAAGAGTGGAACTGACTGCAAAGGGGAACAAAGGATATTTCTGGTATGATGGAATATACAAATTGTCAAAACTCATATCGTACAGTTGATTTTGCAGAGGACAAAAAGTTTTAAAAAATACTACGGAAATAGGATGAAACATGAGTTTAGGCCACAAATTTTTTTAATTTAAAAAATCTTTCAAAATATACTTCGTTTATGTTATATACCTTCTTAACAAAATAGGAAGCATAAACTGTGGGCCAGGAAGTGCATGATACTTCACAAAGAGGTGCCTTTTTTTTCTTTTTTTTTTTTTTTGGTACACGGGCCTCTCACTGTTGTGGCCTCTCCCGTTGCGGAGCACAGGCTCCGGATGCACAGGCTCAGCGGCCACGGCTCACGGGCCCAGCCGCTCCGCGGCATGTGGGATCTTCCCGGACCGGGGCACGAACCCATGTTCCCTGTATCAGCAGGCGGAGTCTCAACCACTGCGCCACCAGGGAAGCCCAAGATGTGCCTTTAATTCATGATAAGATCTAGCACAGTGCCTTGGGAGACAGCTGGGTTACAAATGAAAAAGCAATACACCTGAAGCCAGAAGACCTGGGTTCAAATAATGACTTACGTGATCAATTAGCTTTGAACCTTAGGCAAGTCTTTCCATCTTAAGTTTCTTCATCAACTACAGGGCTGGTTGAAGGTGAAAAAATATTATTCTAAAGTATCTGGTAAAACACCTCACAGACAAAGCTATATTACTCACAGTAATAGACACTGATTAGATGAAGAAATGAAGGAGATAAACAATGACATGGACATGGATACAAGCCAACAGGAACAGGGGAGAGCGTGTTTCTAGTCACATTTCTGTCTGTGGCTGCGACGCGTGGGACGGAGGATGGAATAGAAGTGTCCAAGCATGAGGACCTAATACCTACCATGTTCCTATCCTATGCAGCAGGTGCAGGGAGTAGGAGAGGGTTGGCTGCCGGCCCAGAATGAATGTACTTTCACTGTGACCTCGCTCACGGCATTCTGGGCTAAACTCCCTTGTCCTGGCGAGGAGCATAAAAAGGGAGGCTACTTGTCTACCTGAGACTCCAATGGGCTTTGCCCAGGTTCCTGAGAGTTGCAGCATCTTCTATTACTGGGGGCCTTTGAAACGCCAACATAACTGATGACCCACTCTTTAAAGTGTTCCACTCTTCCCTATTCTTGGGTTTTCAGCGATTTCGCTCTAAATAAAACAAGCAGAGCAGAGATCTTTTGGATACAGCAGCAGTGACCAGAGTAACAGCTTCATTAATGCCTAGTTGCTGATTTTCAGTAGAGTTCCAGGGAACGAGGCTTCGTCTGAGTCTTCAAAAAGTGCACGAGTAGAAAAATCTAGAGGGTGACCACAACAGAGGCCCAGATTTAAGACCTGAGAAGTCACGTATCTTCCAAACATGGAGCCACTAGTCGGGCACCTAAAAATCCAATACTGAGTCACAGTATAGTATGATAAGTTATCTGATAGAGGTTTTAACAGAACACTATGAGGGCATGCAGAGGGGATAATAAACCAAGTGGTGGGGGAGGAAGCAGTATTGGGGAAATATCCTCGAAAAGAGTGACAACTATGCTGAATCTAAAGATGTTCAAGAGTTATTTGTGCAAAAGGCATTGCAGCAGGGACACAGCAGGTACAAAGACTCCAAAGGATTGGACGGTGCCATGTGCAGAGCACAGCAGGTAATTCCATAGAGCTGGAGCATATGGTATGCAGGGAAAATGAGGCGATGGCAGAGGCAAAGGCAGGGTCTTGAGAAAGACCTTTTTTATTTTTATTTTTATTTTTTTGGCCGTGCCACAAGGCTTGCAGGATCTTAGTTCCCCGACCAGGAATCGAACCTGGGCCCCTTGCAGTGGAAGTGTGGAGTCCTAACCACTGTACCACCAGGGAATTCCCTGGGAAGGTTCTTTTTTAAAGTCGGGCTGAAGGAATTTATATTGTATCTTGCAAATGAAGGGGAGCCACTGAAGGATTTTCAGCAAGCAGTACCACAACCAAATTGGCATTTTAAAGAGATCATTCTGGCAACAGTGTGGAGAACAGATTGAAAGGGGACAAAAGTAGAGACAGGGAAAACTAGTTAGGAGACCGTTGAAGTGATCCATGTGGGGAATGACAGTGGTCTAAGAGAGCAGCACACAGAATGGAGCGAGGATGTATTAGATTCGGTAAAAAAGTAGAACTCTCAAGACTCGTTCACTGATTCATATGAAGGTGAGAAAAAGCAATCTAGCATGACTCCCAAGTTTCAAGCTTGGGCGTATGACTGGCTAGACATGCTGTCTGTAAAGATAAAGAATAAGTCAAGCTACATTTCAAAATGTAAAAAACAATGACACTGCCCTAAATTTACGAAGAAAAAATTAACACAAAGCACAGGCTGCCTTAGACAGCATGGATACGGATCTCTGAGAAAAATCAAACCCTAAATTCACAGAGAGGAATAAGTCAGTTAAAGAAATTCCTGTCTAACATATGTTGATGAATGAATAATCAAAGAATAACACAGAAGGCAATTCACTAACAAGAGAGCCATCTACTGCCTTACAAGGATAGTGCAGTGATGAAATGCCACCAAAAAATGTGGAAGAAAGCCAAGTTTGCGACCATTTCCCACTGCACATGTATTCATAAAGTATCTGACCCCCCACCAAAACAAACTCCAAGTGGTTAGCACTTTCAGCTAATAGCCAAATGCTCTGACTCACTTATTTCTTCTAAAAACATCAATTCAATATATACCATCACTTCAATATAAAACCTGGCTTACCTGCCATCATTGCTATCATACTGGCTTTATAGACATTCGTAAGAGATCCAAGTTCTCCTGTTGCTAAGATGGTTTTGAGATGAGCCTCCCCGCAGGCCTTGCGAAACTGACGAATCTCATCATACAGGGCTGGGGAAGGAAATGATTGAGGCAGTTACAAAGCAGGCAAGTGATAACATAACTTGGCAGCCGTTCAGAGCTGGTAGAACCCATCTCAGATTTCGGAAACATAAACCATTTGTCACTTTCTAAAAATCACCCCAATTTAATATCGCCTCAAGCATTCTGTTGCAGTTCACATCCTGTTACAAGGAATGCTTAGTTTGCTACCATGAAACTCTTTCTATGCCCTGGCCCAAGGACCTGAGCCATGGAGCTTTTAAAATATCATTATAATGACATGCAAATTACAAATAGTTTTTACTGCTTCCATATGATGGTTACTTAGAATAAAAAAGAAATCCATCTACCAGATACACAGGGGTATGCTACTTTGCAAACTAAAGAAAAAAATCCTCAGGTCCTTATTAATTCTCACATTCACACAACATAAGTTCTCTTGTTGGAATATAAAGCAGGCCTCTCCTGAGAGCTCTGCTAATGGTAATAAAGACATAAGAGCTTGCCCCACTATCTGCCAGGGTATGCGTCTATATATCAGACTAAAAAGTGTTGAGCCTGGCCAGGTAGTGATGGATGTATGTACACAAATCCAGCTGTAGAGGAATTCAGAGATGCAGCTTTGAATCTATTAACCTCTGACCCCAATAGCACATTTGGCTTTCTAGAGCTCCATATAGCACTCTGAAAGCAGCTGGATTAAAAAAAAAAAAAATTAGTCTCAAGTCAGCAAACTCAGTGAAACCATGAAAGTTATAACAAGATAAACAAAACTTGTCTTCTCAAGCCTAGAAAACTTGAACTTAACCTGAACCTCGACAGTGAAAACTGAACACAAATAAAGGCAAGGATTCTATTACAAAATGCACAGTAAAGTCCACTGTTCATTGCCTCCAAGAGGTACCCACAGGCTTTTTAAGAAAGAATTGAATATTTTCACAAATCCCTAATAATCAGTAGTTTTGAGTATTAGAGACGATCTGAGATGCCACACCTCCCACCTTACCCTGTGCGTCCCACGTAAACTATGAGAAAATCATCTTACCCACACATCCAATATGACAACATGTGAGAATGGTATAAACAGCCAAAGACTATGTGACAATAACAATTTATATTCTTTTAACTCAGAGCATGAATCTTGGATGGAATGACATTTATTGAGTTACCAAATCTAAACAGAGAAAGTTGTCCTCTAAGAACTAATGACAAGGAAATCTCTTGATCTAAAAATTCAAGAAGGCTACGGACTTCACTGGTGGTCCAATGGTTAAGCCTCTTAACCACGTGCTTCCACGGCAGGGGACAGGGGTTTGATCCCTGGTCAGGGAACTAGGATCCCACATGCTGTGCTGTGTGGCCAAAAGAAAAAAAAAAAAAATTCAAGGAAATCAAAAAATAACTAGAAACAAATGACAATGAAAACTCGACGACCCAAAACCTATGGGAGGCAGCAAAAGCAGTTCTAAGAGAAAGTTTATAGCTAGAAAAGCCTACCTCAAGAAACAAGAAAAATCTCAAATAATCTAACCTTACACCTAAAGGAACTAGAGAAAGAAGAACAAACAAAACCCAGTTAGCAGAAGGAAAGAAATCATAAAGATCAGAGCAGAAATAAATGAAATAGAAACAAAGAAAACAATAGCAAAGATCAATAAAACTAAAAGCTGGTTCTCTGAGAAGATAAAATTGATAAACCATTAGCCAGGCT
>NC_041219.1:64377096-64378203 GCF_002837175.3 Physeter macrocephalus | reverse complement strand
ACTAGCAAACAGAATCCAACAACACATTAAAAGGATCATACGCCATGATCAAGTGGGAGTTATCCCAGGGATGCAAGGATTCTTCAATATATGCAAATCAATGTGATACACCATATTAACAAACTGAAGAATAAAAACCATATGATCATCTCAATAGATGCAGAAAAAGCTTTTGACAAAATTCAACACCCATTTAGGATAAGAACTCTTCAGAAAGTGGGCATAGAGGGAACCTACCTCCACAAAATAAAGGCCATATATGACAAACCCACAGCAAACATCATTCTGAATAGTGAAAAACTGAAAGCATTTCCTCTAAGATCAGGAACAAGACAAGGATGTCCACTCTCACCACTATTATCCAACATAGTTTTGGAAGTCCTAGCCACAGTAATCAGAGAAGAAGAAGAAATAAAAGAAAAACAAATTGGAAAAGAAGAAGTAAAACTGTCACTGTTTGCAGATGACATGATACTTTACATAGAGAATCCTAAAGATGCCACCAGAAAACTACTCGAGCTAATCAAAGAATTCGGTAAAGTTGCAGGATACACAATTAATGCACAGAAATCTCTTGCATTCCTATACACTAATGATGAAAAATCTGAAAGAGAAATTAAGGAAACACTCCCATTGACCATGGCAACAAAAAGAGTAAAATACATAAGAATTAACCTACCTAGGGAGACAAAAGACCTGTATGCAGAAAACTATAAGACACTGATGAAAGAAATTAAAGATGATACCAACAGATGGAGAGATATACCATGTTCTTGGATTGGAAGAATCAATACTGTGAAAATGACTATACTACCCAAAGCAATCTACAGATTCAATGCAATCCCTATCAAATTACCAATGGCATTTTTTACGGAAATAGAACAAAAAAAATCTTAACATTTGTATGGAGACACAAAAGACCCTGAATAGCCAAAGCAGTCATGAGGGAAAAAAACGGACTTGGAGGAATCAGACCCCTGACTTCAGACTATACTACAAAGCTACAGTCATCAAGACAATATGGTACTGGCACAAAAACAGAAACATAGATCAATGGAACAAGATAGAAAGCCCAGAGGTAAACCCAGGCACCTATGGTCAACTAAT
>NC_041219.1:64376254-64376975 GCF_002837175.3 Physeter macrocephalus | reverse complement strand
AAAGCTGTTCAACATCACTAATTATTAGAGAAATGAAAATCAAAACTACAATGAGGTATCACCTCACACCAGTTAGAATGGGCTTCATCAGAAAATCTACAAACAACAAATGGTGGAGAGGGTGTGGAGAAAAGGGAACCCTCTTGCACTGCTGGTGGGAATGTAAATTGATTCAGCCACTATGGAGAACAGTATGGAGGTTCCTTAAAAAACTAAAAATAGAATTACCATACGATCCAGCAATCCCACTACTGGGCATATACCCCGAGAAAACCATAATTCAAAAAGTCACATGCACCCCAATGTTCACTGCAGCACTATTTACAATAGCCAGGTCATGGAAGCAACCTAAATGCCCATTGACAGACGAATGGATAAAGAAGCTGTGGTACATATATACAATGTAATATTACTCAGCCATAAAAAGGAACGAAATAGGGTCATTTGTTGAGACGCGGATGGATCTGGAGACAGTCATACAGAGTGAAGTAAGTCAGAAAGAGAAAAACAAATATCGTATATTAACGCATATATGTGGCACCTAGAAAAATCGTACAGATGAACCGGTTTGCAGGGCAGAAATTGAGACACAGATGTAGAGAACAAACGTATGGCCACCAAGGGGGGAAAGCGGCAGGGGGATGGGGGTGGTGGTGTGATGAATTGGGCGATTGGGATTGACATGTATACACTGATGTGTATAAAATTGATGACTAATAAG
>NC_041219.1:64363195-64376172 GCF_002837175.3 Physeter macrocephalus | reverse complement strand
GGGAGAGCGGCAGGGGGAGGGGGGCGGTGGTGTGATGAATTGGGCGATTGGGATTGACATGTATACACTGATGTGTATAAAATTGATGACTAATAAGAACCTGCTGTACAAAAAAATAACTAAAATTCAAAAATTAAAAAAAAAGAAGGCGGCTAATGTACAGTTAACTTATGAGTTAATTAATGATTTTTCTTCCTAGTACAATGTTGCCATCAAAAGCAAGCTTAAGAGTGAAACAAATGTGGATTTAAAACCCAACTCCGTCACTTCCTGTGTGACCTCAGGCAAGTTATTTCTCTCAGCCTCACTTCCATCCTTAAAGTGTCAATAACAATATTTACTTCATAGGGTTATATGAGGATTAAAAGAGAAGATATATATACAGTGCTTCACACATTGCCTGTCTTACTGTAAGCACTCAAAAAGTTTAATCATTAAGCTCAGAATTCTAGTAAAATGAATTTTCACTAAGTGGTGTGTGATGAAAGTCAAATCGTGCTGCATGGCCTGACCCAGCCAACTCTCTGTACTGCACCGAAATTTTGTTATACGGATTAGTGCTTACAACCAGTAAGCCATCAGATACGGCTTGAAAATATTTTATCACAGCATATGTTAAAGTGAACTTTGGCCTGTATAGCAAAATTCTTAAAACATTGATCCTGAGCATGTTTATGAACAAAATTACCACCAGCCTTTTTCTGAAACATATTACCTTTTGACCCAGTGAATTTCTTCACCTACAGTTAAAATTAACCAGAAAAACCAGATGTATTTTATGACTCAATTATCAGCCACCTGGAGTTTACACTTTTTAATCCATGATCCAAACAGAATGAACCAAAAATGGTCACTTCAAGCTTAACTGGATTTAACAAATATGGAACTAGTGCCTTCTGATTCTTTAACTGCCAACTCCTCAAATCATTTTACTGACCTATTTCACCACATAACAGGATCAAGGTTTTCTGAGCAAATAACTTAAATCTTTAAAGATCAACACTGGGAAAGCTGTTATTTGTTTCTGTTACCATTCTGCCCAGAGTATACCAGGACAATTACATCAAGAAGCACACACCAAGTCTGGCCTTTTTAAAGCGTTGCCTGGGCTCCATCAAATGAATGCTTCTCCTTGGTCCTTTGAATCTTACTGAGTGATGCAAAGATGAAGAACAGTTAGGGATTTTCATCAGTACTGCAGCATCAGCAATGGCAGCAGCTCCAAGAGGCCAGTGGCCACCAGCCAGCAGCATCGTACCCGTGCTGGCCGGTCGAAGCAACACCAGCAGTGGCCCTGTAAGCAGACTCTTCCCGTGGCACAGCTGGCTTATTCTCAGCTCCCCACTCTGTCATGGTCCTGCTTGTTTTCTAAGCCAGGTTCTCCAGGCTTCCCACTGATTCAGTGAGCTACTCTACATCCTCCTAATAAATCCCTTTTCAGCTTAATCAGAATTGTTTTCATTGGCTTTTAACCCACGACTCCAGTGAAACACATAGAGAAGACTGGGGAAGTCTGGTGTAGTGGGCAACATGTGGGTGCTCCGACGGCCTGGATTCAGATCCTAGTTCTAAACTAATCTGTTGTTTGATCTGCACAAAATTACTTAACCGCTGCCTTGGTTTTCTCATCTATAAAATGGGGATAATAGAGGTTCACATATTTTATGCAGTTATTTCGAGCATTAAATAGGTTACTATACATTTAAAGTTCTAAGGACAGTATCCAGCACCTAGTTAACAGTGAGGGAATGTCAGTCACTTGTTCTCCTGCTGCTGGTAGTGGCGGTGATGCTGTTACAGTTTCTGCTGAGTGCTTATCACGTTCAGAGCACAAAGGGACTGATAAAAGCAGAGGACACCATGATCTACGTTTCCTAAAGAACATAAGATACGACCTCTTTGGGGCACTAGCACAGAAGTCCTAGTTTACTATATCACAAACTTCTTTTAGCTTTGTTTGTTTTAACTCAGAGCCCATGCTCCTTTGGATAGCAGAGACTACTGGTATAAGACAGTTTTGGCTACTTGCTAGTCATGTAAACTTATAGGAATTACAATTTTTCTAAGCCTAAATTACTTAGGGGGCTTCAGTTTGCTCACATATTTTGGGGAAGATTAAATAGAAGAATACACGTAGCTAGAAGAGTACCAGGCATTTGCTAAGCATTTAATTATTTCATACTAGTTTTCTATATTTTTCCTTATGTAGTTTCTGAAATCCAAAAATAACTTTAAAAAACAAATCAAAGCAAGTACTGTCCTAATACTTACAAAAATATACTTAGAATTCACAGATTTTACTTACCAAAAAAATAAATAAATAAACCATTTCACTCCAACACAAACCATGGAAGCCACAAGAAGCACAGGTAGTTTTGCACATCTGGCATTGCAGTAATAGTCACCCTGGAAACTAGATAAATGCCATATGCAAATCAAAGCAACTTGATGGCTGAAATGTAACCTAGTCAATCTCAAATCATAATGTCCTTTACCATACTCAACTTTCACTTTCCTTTCAATATGAATAAGTAAAACAATGGAAAAACTAATGGGTGGGTTTCCTCCTACATTTGCAGGAAAGGACAGCAGCAGGATGTAGATTTATATAATTGCTACAGGACTATATATGTGGAGGAAATTACAAGTGAAGTAATAAGTTCAAGAGATCCTCCTTCCAAAAACTTCCTCATTAGGAATCATTACCCAAAAGAATTAAAAATCCTCCAAGTTTTCAAAGCATCTTCCTTCAAAAATTCTCAAAGTGTTTTCTACACATTGAGGGATGGTCTTACCAGCGAGGGCTGGGAATTCTGGAAAACTTGGTAAGCACAACCAGCCTGAGTACGCAGTACTGGGTCAGGGAGACAGCCTGCACAGTCAAGAGATTGTTACATACAAGGGAATTGAGCAAATAAGTAACTATACTGATGAAAATGGGAGGAAAATTTCTCACTGACAAGAAAAAGAGGCATAAATATAGAAAAGGAGAGGGCAAGAATAAACCATGTGCTGTTGGGCTTCCCTGGTGGTGCAGAGGTTGAGAGTCCGCCTGCCGATGCAGGGGAAACGGGTTCATGCCCCGGTTCGGGAAGATCCCACATGCCGTGGAGCGGCTGGGCCTGTGAGCCATGGCCGCTGAGCCTGCACGTCCGGAGCCTGTGCTCCGCAACGGGAGAGGCCACAACAGTGAGAAGCCCGCGTACCGCAAAACAAAACAAAACAAAACAAAAAAAAACCATGTGCTGTTGGCTTGTAATGGAAGTTATCCGCGTGAACTCATGTTTCTAAGACAGATAGATAGATAGATACAGACAGATGTATGCGTGTTTGTATGTGTACTGTATATATTCAAATATTTTGTAGAGCTTTCCACTGAGAAGGCCTAGAAACAAAAACCCTGTAGCAATGAGTACACCTAGCACCCAGATCTTGGTTTCTAAATACCAGTCTTCAATAAAAGGAAGCAGAGTTCCTTGGGAAAATGGCTGATTCCAAGCCCGGGGCAGAGAAAGCTGAAGATAAGCCGGCAATATCTTGTGTAAGAATTACAAGGAAGGTCTTAGAGAAAAACGGAAACATGTTAAAGGGACAGAGGAGCCAGTCTGAAGCAGCTGCCACTTGCCAAATCTGGGACAATTTGAGTACCAAAATAAATAATGACAGTAATGGATTATAATCAACTGAGTAAAATAGGCATCCATGAGTTCTTACAGAGAGGAAGAAAGGGAGGGAGGAGAAGGTAATGCTAACTAATAAGTATAGAAGAAATGATGGAATTAGAAAATCACCATTTGGCAACTATCGGAGTAATAACTGAAGAATTATCAATAAACACTAAAACAACTGAGTAAAAGTTAGATAAGGAACAGGATATTAACATAGTCTCAAAATATCTACATTCATAATGGATGTTAATTACCTATTAAAATACAAAATACTTATTAATTTTACAATGGAGAAACTCGGCAGAAACCATATTAGCCAAGTAAAAAAGTAAGATCATCAATAATGGGACAAATCAACATCTTGGGACTCCTGAAATAATGCACTGAGAAGAACAGAGCAAAAGTTCAGTGTTATTCCTATCAAAAATACCTAACTTGAATCTAATCATGAGAAAACATGCAACACACCCGAACTGAGGTACACTTTACAAAATAATAGACCTCTATTCTTCAAACACAAGGGAAGATTGAGGACTATTCTAGATTAAAGAAGTCTACAGAGACATGTAACAATTTAATTTGGACCTAATTAAAACACTACTAGGATAATCTGCAAAGCCTGAACAAAGTCTGTGGATTTAATGGTAGTATGATAGTGCTAATTTCCGGACTTTGATGGTGTACTGTGGCTTCGTATAAAAGCGTCCTTGTTTATAGGAAATACAGACTGACGTATTTAAGAGTAATGGATCAACAGCTCTGCAACTTAATCTCAAATAATTCGAAGAAAAATTATATCTAAATCTCTATCAATCTATCTATTGATATCTATCTGCATACACACAAAGAGAGAGACAGAGAGAGAGAGAGAGGGAAGGCAAAAAAGATAAACGGGGTAGAATTTTATAATTGGGGAATCTGAGTGAAGAGTAAACAGGAGTTTTGTGTACTATTTCTGTAACTTTTCTGTAAGTTTTAAATTATTCAAAAATAAAAGTTAAAAAGTTACAACAAATGCTGTTGTAATTTATTTAGCATCCAGGTATTTTTCTCATGGGAGGGCTTTTGAAACTATCAACCATTCTACTGTTTTGTAAAAAAAAAAAGTGTGATTATATGTGGCACATATTATCTTATAACCTGCTTTTTTTCCCTTTGATATATCATAGACATCTTTCCAAATTAATAAATACAGGTCTGTAGCACAATCTTTAATGGCTGTACAATCTTCCATTGCATGGTCGTAAATAATGTATTCAATCATCTTTCTATTATTGGATATTTAAGGTTTCAGATTTTTTGCTCTTATAAACAATACTTCAGCAAACACCCTTATAGTTAAGTCTCTGCATACAACATGACATATTCCTTAGAGCATTTATTAATTTTTCTGCTCACATACTCATAATACATTTCATTGTCAAAAATTCAAACATTACAGAAACGGAAAATTCCCCACTTAAAAAAAAAAGAAAGAACAGTTCTTTCACGTACCAGAAAAATAATAATTTGGAAGACTATTATAAAAGATGACTGACAAATGAAAATGGAATTCAAATACCAAGACTGCAAATTAGTCAGAATAATGCAAAATTTAGCACAACACACACAGCAGAGAAGTGGCTGGCATAGTGATGTCACATTTAAAAACCTGATAATAAATGTTTTGACTTGTAACGAGGTTTTCAGGAGTAGTGAGAGTGGGTATACGAGAAACCCAGGATGGATTACATTGTAGATGCTTAATCAATACAACGGCACAACCAGCAGAGGTGTGGTCTCCTGTCTGTCCCGTCTCATCCCTCCTACTGGTGTTACACTGAGGAAGAGAAACGGAGGTCACAGCCTGACCTTCAGCTTGTCACTGCCAGTGGGAAGAACCAGCGGGGCTGTGCTGGTGGAGTGGTCCCTGGTAGGACTCAGAGAACTCAGCCACTCTGGGAAAGGCCTGCGTGCATGAGGATGCTGATCCAAGGCGTGGAGGGGCTCCCACTGCATCAGTTTTAAACAGCATCCGAAACAGGGTGACCACTGGCTCCACCTTCTGCCTCCCCATGTTAGCAGGAACTCTCATCTAAAGCATTCTACTTTTCTCTACCTAAAATTATCCTCTTTCTTTCCAGCTCCCACCTAAAAGGAAAACAGATTCCTAATTTTGTGGCTGCTGGCAACTTGTTAAGTTTTCTGTAAAAAGCACTGCTGTAGACATAGAAAACTATGTTAGTGAAGCTTTCATGTATAGGAATTATGAACTGAGTAAGAATCCAAGTGTTTAAAGACAATATCTCCTATCTAAAAGCCATGAAGTAGATTTCCCTTTATATTTCACGCTATTCAAAGGCACTTAAAAAATAATTGTTAACGAACATATCTAAGCAATTATTTTTTGAGTACCGGAAAGATGTTCAACACTGCACATGAGTGGCCTGAAAATAACTCTTAAGATAATTATATGTACAGTCAAACACTTAATATAAAATTATACAGCAACCTTTTAATCTAAAAAAGCCACAAAATGTTCAAGAACAGTTTTCATCCACTAAGGCAACTAATTAATCTTGTAAGACTAAAACAGAGATGAGCTAAAACACGAGGTAGTAAAATAACCTGCAAGAGATAAAACACACACATTTTTGTCAATAGTATTTGAGGTTCTGAAGAATCACAGCATTAAAAAAAATAATAATAAAATAAAAGCATACAGCTGCCGTAAGTATCTCCAGATTTTTTTCTTTTATAAACAACCCTCGAAACAGAAAGCACAGATTATGGGTTATGTGATTCCTCCCCAAAAAGTGTCTATAGATTTAGAGATTGCTTTTCTCATAAGATACTATGATTAACAGCTCTCCAAAACAAAGAAAAATCCTAACTTCTTTTAAGAGATGTTCTTTCTACCACCCTCCTTTTGTAAAAATAAGCGAATAAGAAAAATAAATTGTTGCCCAGAGTCAAGATTTTCAAGTCAAGATTTTTACCTGCATGCAACACAATGATAGATACTGTGGCTTTGGCTGGAATATTTCATTCTCTCAACCCTAAAGCTCTTGAGAGTCATGAGGCATGTACTCCACAAACCAAATTTGGGAAAGCAAGTCAAAGCTGAAGAATTGAATGGGGTAAAAAAAGTACATGAGGCTCTGGATACAGAAGACAGACAATATTTCCAGTTGTGATTCTGAACACACAATGCTGGAAAAATGTCACAGAAGTAGCCACCTTTGGAGTCATGTGTGCTGGTGCTCCAGTGTGGAATGGGTTTCCAAAAACTAGTAAAGCCAGTTCTAGGTCCTAATAAGCTCAAGGTCCTGGAAGATTCTTGAATCTGATAGCATTTCCATGTCATTGGTAATGTATTAGGTAAATATACGCAGCTGACAGAGAGAGGTCATAAAAAAGTAAAAAATGAACACCTTTGTATATTTACAGAACATGGAATGCATTTAATTTTCAAAACCTGCTCAATAAGGTTTATAAGATGATGAACCTCTTCCGGTGAATTCTTTCTTCAAAGAACTGTTTATGGAACGCAACTGAGGTGTCAACTTCAATATCATCGTTAAAAAATACTGTATTACAAGTCCTTATCATTGGAATACTACACACAGACAATGAAAACACCAAATATAAAATCACAGGCCGTTGTAGCTCTAAAAGACTGCAGAAGTCCTTACGTCTTATCCCCTCACTGGTAGCTTATTTAAATGGAGGCAGAGAGAAGTGAAGTATTTGCCCAAGGACTCAGTGTAAATTAGCAAAATTATAAATACTGAAATCCGTGTGAGTTCCTCTTCATTAACTCAATGCATGTGCTGTGTCGATACTTCCCTTGACAACATACTACCCTCACCAGGAGGAAGAGGGGGAAAGAGAAGAAACCGCAGTTAAGGAGGGATTCATCTGGGCCAAGCAACAGGATAACCAATTTACGCACATTACCTAATTTACTCCCTATTATGACCCCATGAAGTAGATACCACTAGTCCTATTTTACAGAGAAGGAACAGAAGGTACAGAGAAGTTAAGTAACTCGTCTAAGAGCAAATAGCTACTGACGATAGCACCAGGATTCCAACCAAGTTCTGTCTAACGCAAAGACCCTGCACAGACCAACTATTTCGGGTCTCCTAGAGTGACCCCCCTCTTCTTCCTCCACAATGTATCCCTTCTGGGTATGTTCTGGGTCTGTGACTCCAATGACAGTTGACCCATCTGGCCGGACAGGTAGCCCCCCTCTCTCCTGGTACAGCACAGGAGAGCTGCTCTCTTCATCTCAGAGCACAGTCTTCCCAGGGAGAGGAGAACTATCCGCCCAAGAGCACAGAAGTAGATGTCTTTCTGGCTAAACGCACCAGAGTAACACTGTTCCTTAAGCCTCCTGTTCACGGCTAACTGCAGAGCCAGGTTAAATAAATGGCAACACGTGGGAGATACGATTTGTACTAATTAATCAATATGTAAACCCAGCAATGCTTCGATTATGCGGCACCTAAACTATGTAGAATCAAGAGCTAGAAGTTTGGGGGGACTTCCCTGGCAGTCCAGTGATTAAGATTCCACACTTCCAATGCAGGGGGCACAGGTTCAATCCTGGTCGGGGAACTAAGATCCCGCATGCCACTTGGCAGGGCCAAAAAAACAACAAAAAAAAGAACTAGAAGTATATTAAAAACAAACAAACAAAAAAAAGATGCTCCAAGTTAGTGCTTCTCCTTAGGACTATGGGATGGTAGGGGAAGAAGGGGTGGACTTAAAATCACCTAGAGTGATTTTCAGTGTAGACTTCTACTCCTCCCTTACATCCAACCCCCAATTCTGATATTACACATACTCAGGGGAATGTGCTAGATTCTGTGAGGAAGGGAGCTGGGGCAAGTAATCGGAAAATGTCTGTCAGATAATTCTGAGAATCAGCAATACATTCCACACCCTCTCCAGTTAAAACCACCGTCCAGAGCAATAAGTTAGATGGTACGCATTTCTGTGCCCAGATGGAAAGGAGTGAGGGAAGGACAGTATAGCGAGCTGCCAGTCAAAAGCCTAACAGCAGAGGACCAGGCATGACAACAATAACAAAGATGTTTAGATAAAAAGATATACAAAATCCAAAAAAAGCACGGCAGTCTGGACCATTAGCTATGGGGCAAGTCACCTTGGAGACTTCAGTAGCCCTTAAGAACATCACTGTATTCCAGGATAATACACAGGCAAACCTCAAGAGATACTGCAGGTTCAGTTCCAAACCACCACAATAAACCAAATATCAGAATAAAGCGAGTCACATGAATTTTTCAGTTTCCCAGTGCATATAAAACTTATGCTTACACTATACTTTAATGTATTAAATGTGCAATAGCATTATGTCTAAAAAAACAATGTACATACCTTAATTAAAAAATATTTTATTGCTAAGAAATGCTAACCATCATCTGAGCCTTCAGCAAGTCATAATCTTTTTGTAATGGTAACATCAAAGATCACTGATCACAGATCACCATAATAAATATAATAATAATAATGGAAAAGTTTGAAATATTGAGAATTTCCAAAATGTGACACAGAGACATGAAGTGAACAAATGCTGCTGGTAAAACGCTGCCTACAGACTTGCTTGACACGAGGTTACCCCGAACCTTCAATTTGCAAAAATCTGTGGCGTGCAACAGAGAGAAGTGAAATAAAATGAGGTGCCTATGATCACTGATACAATAGTTCTGAATGATCTAGAAAAAACTGTATTTAATAGAAAGTGTAAATAAAGTCGGGGAAATGTAAATATTTTTTAATGAATTTCTTTCTAAAGTGGCTAGATTCTCTGCTTTGGTCAAGATTCACTGAATTTGAATGTCTACTTATGTGAAACTAATCGATGAAAAGCATCGTTTCATGGGGAATCTTTTAGTGGGGAAATGGAACGCGGATTCCAGAGTCAGACAGATGCGGGTTCCGCGCTCTGGAGGTTTGGTCCTCAGCACAGGGAACAGCCGAAATCAGTGAGGATACTAGGTTTCCAAGGGAGAGTGTGCAGAGTCTGAGAAGTTTGAGAGTTTGCTGGGACAGAACTTGAGGACCCCCGACACTTCGGTGATGACAGAGGAGGCGGAGGAGCTTGCAAACAAAACGCAGGAGTAATCAGAAACACGGAGGAAAACCTGAAGAAAGCAGGGTCACCAAAGCCGCGACAAGAGAGTGTTTCCAGGAGGAAACGGTCCATTGTGTCAACTGCTGCTGCAAGACAAAGCTAAAGGACTGACGAGTATCTCCCGGGCATAGCAAAATAACAGGGCATTGTTATCTTGGAAAGAACAGATTCAAGAGAAACAAGTACATACAGCTCTTTTAAGAATTTCAGCCACAAAGGGGAGAATGAAAAGGGAGATTCAGCTGGGGATGAGGAGGAATGGTGACATGCAGGCTTTTTTTTTTTTTTTTTTACTGGATAAGAATGTTTGGATGGGGACTTCCCTGGTGGTGCAGTGGTTAAGAATCCGCCTGCCAATGCAGCGACCGGGAAGATCCCACGTGCCGCGGAGTAACTAAGCCCGTGCGCCACAACTACTGAGCCCGTGTGCCTAGAGCCCGTGCCCCGCAACGAGAAGCCACCACAATGAGAAGCCTGCGCACCGCAACGAAGAGAAGCCCCCGCTCGCCACAACTAGAGAAAGCCCGTGCACAGCAACGAAGACCCAACACAGCCAAAAATAAATAAATAAATTTATTAAAAAAAAATAGAATGTTTGGATGTATGCTTGGATGCTGATGGGATGAGCTAGTAGAGAGGTGGAGGCTGCAGGAGAAAAAAATGGCCCATAAAAGGACCAAGGCTGTGAAACTATGGGAGGAGGTGGGAGTCGCAGCACGGCCCAGGGACTGGATTCAGGAGGAAGGAGAAGAGGAGGCGCAAGGGAAGTAGATCTGACGCAAGGACAGTGAGAAGTTCCTGCGTAACAGATTCCATTTTTCCCAAGAAGCAGCAGGTAGGTTGTCTGCCAGTACTTAAGGAGCCTCAAGGTGGGTGGAAAAGTTAGAAGTTTGAGGGAGTAGATTTTAAATGGTCGTCAAGGAGAATCCAAGAAGAGGAATACGAGCCCTCTCCAGCCTCCCCTTTGAGTTCATACCCTAAACTGTGGACCCTTGTGACCATGAGAAATGGTGAAGATACACTCTGAATGGCCAGGTTTAGAAAACAAGATTCTTTCTTTTGTGCTTTAACCAGTGTCTTACACACCTCAGTGCACAGAGAAGAGGATCCTGGATTAGAAGGTGTAACAGCCTCACAGACACTTCCATTAGCAAATTCCAAGAAATCAATGTTAGGCTCATATTTTAGTAAACAGCTAATATTAAAACATGACACCGAAAAATACAATACGTAATCAAATTGAGAACTGAAATTAAGATAAAACACTGCAGTGAAAAAAGGCCTAAGACATTTGCAGGTTTCTAGTTAGAATTAAATTCCTAGTATTAAATGTTCCTTTTCAATTTGTTTTGGGTCAAGAGGTTATTAACACCATAAAAAGAGTTAATAGAAAAGTACGGTCTGGGACAAAGATGTGTATTATATTTTGCATGAATGTCTGTTATTGGGAAATTATCAGTTCTTAAAAACAACCATTCTTAGTTCATTAAGGGAAAGGCAATTACATCAAATCTCATCTCCTATTGTATTTTATTTTCCAATTAGCAGTATTCTAGAGACAAGAGAACCAGTTATAATATAAACTATACTTCTGTGTCTGTAACTACTGAATAAAAGATAAAGGACATATAGTTTTTTTTTTTGTGGTACGCGGGCTTCTCACTGTTCTGGCCTCTCCCGTTGCGGAGCACAGGCTCCGGACGCGCAGGCCCAGCGGCCATGGCTCACGGGCCCAGCCGCTCCGCGGCATGTGGGATCTTCCCGGACCGGGGCACGAACCCGCGTCCCCCGCATCGGCAGGAGGACTCTCAACCACTGCGCCACCAGGGAAGCCCAAGGACATATAGTTTTTAATCCAACTAAATGACATAGAGTTTATTTCTAGATTTGTTTTAAGTTATTATGCTTACTCATTTTTTTCTTACTCTAGGCCTTAAATCTTAACTGAAATCTATGACAAGGAACAGACAAGCAGAATTAATATACAGGGACAAGGGACATCTACTTAAAATAAGCCATTTAAGAATGATTGCAACTGCCCAAAACACACATGAACTGTAAGAAAAGGATCAAAAATCAAAAGCACAAAAAGATATTTGTGAACTGTCAAGAATTTAAACCTGGCAAGGCTTAAAAAATGTTGTTAAGTACAGATGGGAGTATCAGGCAACGGGAATGGCCTGACATTTTTTTCCCTAGATCCTTCAGAATTGCTGTACTAGTGACTGGATTCTCCTGGAATACAGGGATGCTCCCAGGGGCTACTGGAATCTCTGAGATGACCTGCCTCATAGCTCACGGTCCAGACAACTGTGCCTTTTGACTTCATAAATCTTTTTATTTAAACACTGTTGTTATTGTTGTTTTGCCTCAGCCTTTGCTGTGAGGCTTTTTATGATCACATCCTGGTTGGCTCACGCAGCCCACTCTCTTTCCCTGCCAACTCCTTTCCATTAAGGCACAGAAATGTGTACCATCTAACATATTAAGAATGTATGGGGGGGACTTCCCTGGAGGCACAGTGGTCAAGAATCCGCCTGCCAATGCAGGGGACATGGGTTTGAGCCTTGGTCCGGGAAGATCCCACACGCTGCAGAGCAACTAAGCCCGTGTGCCACAACTAGTGAACCTGCGCTCTAGAGCCCACAAGCCACAACTACTGAGCCCGCGTGCCACAACTATTGAAATCCGCTCACCTAGAGCCCGTGCTCTGCAACAAGAGAAGCCATCACAGTGAGAAGCTCGCGCACCACAACGAAGAACAGCCCCCGCTCGCAGCAACTAGAGAAAGCCCGCATGCAGCAACAAAGACCCAGAGCAACAAAAAATAAATAAATTAAAAAAAAAAATGTATGGGAATGTAGCTAATATTCCAAGCCAAAAGACTACCTTTTCCAGCTTCACTTGCAGCCAAGCCTGGCCATGGAACTCACTTAGGGCCAACGAGGTGTAAGCAAAGATGGTGTGTGAGATTTGGGGACAGGACAAGCCCCTATTTCCTGTTGTCTGGGAGATGAATGTAAAAGCTGGAGCTTCAAAAGCCATCACAGGGCTTCCCTGTAGGCGCAGTGGTTGAGAGTCCGCCTGCCGATGCAGGGGACACGGGTTCGTGCCCCGGTCCGGGAAGATCCCACATGCCGCGGAGCGGCTGGGCCCGTGAGCCATGG
>NC_041219.1:64328391-64362992 GCF_002837175.3 Physeter macrocephalus | reverse complement strand
GGAAGGGGACAGGGGTTGGTGCCCTGGTCTAGGAACATCCCATATGCCGTGGCGCGGCTAGGCCCACGAGCCATGGCCACTGAGCCGGCGCGTCCGGAGCCTGTGCTCCGCAATGGGAGAGGCCACAACAGTGAGAGGCCCGTGTACAGAAAAAAAAAAAAAAAAAAAAAGCCATCACAGACAATGGAGTGTCCTTGGGTATGAGGACAGAAGCCACACTCTTTGGAAGTGGAAGATAAAAGTAGTCCAGGTCTCCAAGAACTTTGTATTTCACAATACCCCTGAAATACCTACTTCCCAACTTTATGTGAGAGAGTAAATCCTTGAGCATTTAAACCATTGACTGAATCTTTGTTGCTCTATAACCAAAAGCAATTCTTAATGGATAAACAATGGAATTATAATTTACAGAAGATGAGATAAATGGATTGATGGATAGAGTCATAGATATCTATGAGATATTGGCAAGACCAATAGGTAGGTTAAGAAAAAATACATTAAATATAATCCTATTTTTAATTTTAATTTTTTCTCTTTTTAAAAATTTTGATTTTAAACTTAACAGAAGGATGGGAGTTGCATGTGTGTATATGAAGAGAAAAAAGTTTGGAAAGTTGTGCACTGCAGTGTTTTCAAGGGTTATTTGTAGGGGATGAGATTATGTAGAACATCCACTTCCTTATTACTGGTTAGAACTTTTGTTCTTAACAGTGAGAAGGTATAACCATTGTAATTAGAATAAAATACGCCAATTATTTGATATTCACATATCTAAAGAGACAGACAACACATTATTCTGGCTTTATCCTATGACTGTGTTAAAAATTTTTAGTTAAACTACTTGTTACAATGATTTTTTTGAAATACAGAATTGTACTTATTTTAGCAATCAACAATCTCTAAGTATACAAAATACATTTAAGGCAGAGGTAAAATCAATTCTTTCAAAAAAATAACAGCTTGTTACTGGAATGGGAAATGTCCTATTGTAATTGACATGATAGTAAATCATGAATCTCGAAGGTGAATACGTAATAATACCCAGAGGAGCTACGTTCAAGAACAGGAGTAAAAACAGACTTAGCAGACTAATTAATAATCCCACATCCTCCAAATCCACAAAGATTAACATAAAAAAGGGGAGCTTCCTCCATCATATTAAAATAAACTCTGCATAAAAGACCTGCCTGGAGTGATTTTTGTATTGAGTAACAAAACAGTAGAAAATAGAATAAAAGTTAATAATCCACTGCGTGGAAATAACTAATCACCTAAAGGGATCTAAAAAGTTCATGCAGGGGCTTCCCCAGTGGTGCAGTGGTTGAGAGTCTGCCTGCCGATGCAGGGGACACGGGTTCGAGCCCTGGTCCGGGGAGATCCCACATGCTGCGGGATGCAGGGGACACGGGTTCGAGCCCTGGTCCGGGAAGATCCCACATGCTGCGGAGCAACTGGGCCCGTGAGCCACAACTGCTGAGCCTGCGCGTCCGGAGCCTGTGCTCCGCAACAAGACAGTCCACGATAGTGAGAGGCCCACGCACCGCGATGAAGAGTGGCCCCCACTTGCCGCAACTGGAGAAAGCCCTCGCACAGAAACGAAGACCCAACACAGCCAAAAATAATTAATTAATTAATTAATTAATTAAAAATGAATATCTGCTTAAAAAAAATCAAACTTATAAAATAAAATAAAAAATAAAAAGTTCATGCAGGTGGGCAGGGTGAGCAATCTTGGTACAGTTTTCTCCGCAATTCACCCTCTGATCTAGTGACTTGTAATCTAGAACAGTGACTTCCACACCATGCTGCCTCGTATCAGATCCTTGCCATCTGACTGACCAGGGAAGAACTAAGTCTCCCTCTTGGGTAAGGATGTGTGTGCACTTACCTTCCCACTGGCCTGTCAGCACCAAGGTCCTGTTAATTACCACGTCAATTTCTGAAGCGCCATCTTCCACAGCCAATCTGATCTCTTCTAATCGTGTTTTTAAATGAGTCTGCCCAGCTGGAAAGCCAGTGGCCACTAGTAGAGAAAGAAGGAAAAAAAAAAAAGAAAGGAAGAAAGGTAGTGAGGGAGGGAGGGAGGGAGAGAGGGAGGGAGAGAGGGAGGGAGGGACACAAATTTCAACTGGTCAGTATCTCAATAAAGAATTTCAGACCAAAAAAATTAGCGTTTAGACCAAAGCATGAATGACACTTTAGAATTTCATGCCAACCTTGCAAAGTGAAGTGTAAAGAAACTGAATGCAATTTTATATAGTACTGACGTTAGGATAAATATTAGTATTATATCCTTTGGAAGACCTGAAATTAAGTTGCTACAGAGATGCTCAAGGGGGTGCTTTAAGTAAACAGCAATTAAGATATGCCATCGTCAAAGCGAAAGTCAGAAGATAGTAGCTACAGCCCTGTCTTGACGGACACTAGTTAATTCGGGATCCTACTCATGACCAAGTTGGCTATCACTGTCATGATTTACTCATTCACATTTACAGCTGTTGTAACCAAATTGTAATATAGGTTCCTCTCACTGCCCATTTTAAACTGAACAGCCAAGCAGATGAGAATAAAGGGGAGATGCTACACGATGGAAAAGCACATAATTCGTCCACAAAACTGGGGCAGGGGTGAACTGGGAAGAGCAGGGCCACGCATAAATAAAAGGAAAACAAACAATGACACTTTGGAAAAAGTATTAACATTTTTAACATGCTAATCATTAATTCCATTCCTGTGTCTAAAGATAACCTTTCATGTTTCCTTGATGTTATTAAATTCCTTGGGTCCGCTACCTTAGAGGAAAGCATGTTTCCCTGCTGTATAAAGGAAAAGCTGAATTGACTGAGGCTAATGAAAAATGAAGGTTGATAAAGGTGTAGCTAGCTGCCAAATACTCTGGGAATCTTCACAAATAGGTGGTAAATAAATACTGTATAGTCTGTTTCTTTTGATGTATCCCTAATAAAATAAATTAATGATTTTCTTAGCTTCCTTCTTTAAAGCACCAGGATATTCCTCTAATACCTTTTAAAAGGAGAATCTAGGGCTTCCCTGGTGGGGCAGTGGTTGAGAGTCCGCCTGCCGATGCTGGGGACGCGGGTTCGTGCCCCGGGCCGGGAGGATCCCACATGCCGCGGAGTGGCCGGGCCCGTGAGCCATGGCCGCTGAGCCTACGCGTCCGGAGCCTGTGCTCCGCAACGGGAGAGGCCACAAGAGAGGCCCGTGTACCGCAAAAACAACAACAAAAAAAAAAAAAAAAAAAAAAAGAGAGAGAATCTAATTTTATATGTATCTATCCATATGTAAATACATACACACACACACACACACACACACACACACACACACACACACGGAAGCTTTTAGTAAGACTTTTCCCTCCCTCATGCCTCGTTCTCCTACTGCATCTATCTTAAGTCAGTAACTCTTTTTTCTTTTTAATATTTATTTATTTGGCTGCGCCGGATCTTTGCTGCCTTGTGTTGCAGCATGTGGGATCTAGTTCCCTGACCAGGGATCGAACCCGGGCCCCCTGCATTGGGAGCGTGGATTCTTACGCACTGGACCACCAGGTAAGTCCCTACATCTATCTTAAGTCAAAAACTCTTGAACACACTCTCTTTTCTTTATCTCTCAGGCTTGGGGGTGGCTCTCATCATCTCCCACGTGGCCTGTGATGAGTCTAAGTAACTCCATTCCACCCCTCTATAATTTGTCCACTACCATCCCTTAACTTAACTACGTCGTGAGGCGGATCATGGTATGTCTCTGCTTAACATCTTTTGGTATCTTCCCCGTCACCAAAATAAAACCCGGATGCCACAGCCTGGTATGGTTTCCCCATGGGATCTGACCCCAATCTACCTCTCCAGCTTCAACTCCCAAGCTCTGCCTTTGTCCTACCTTAGGATCCAACAACTGCAAACCCATTTCAGTTCCCTGAACTGTGCTTCTGCATCTTCACATGTGCTAGCGCCTCTGTCTAAAATGCCATTCCTTAGCTTATCAACTCTCTAAACTCTTCCTTAAGACCCAATGCAGGGGTCTTACTACCTCCTCTATGAAGCATACCCCTACCCACCGAGTGTCATCAACCTCTGCAGAAGAAATCACTACCCGCTCAGAGTTACAACTGTACCTTCTGCATATCTATATTGTTATATGTTACATATAAATAATATTACATGCCCTGGGTTACAATTTTTTTTTAAACTTGACTAGTCCTCCTAAACAGCTAAGTTTCCTTTAAGGACAGAGATACAGTTCTATATTCTTAGGAATTAATACATATAATGTCTGCTACTCAACAGGCAATTAAAAAATATGAAAATAACAGATAAATACAACCAATTACATATATAAAACTAATTAAAATCATAGTATAAAACCACAGAGATAATACCCCAAAGTGTCTGAGTTGAAGAACTGGAAACATGTTGATAAAACGACAACAGAAGCCACAAATTTTACCTGATGCCACTGGGATATCACAGCCTGCAGCCTTTAGTGCTTTTACTGCATCACATACCCGGGCGGGATAAACACAAATGGCAGCTGTAGTAATGCCTATGAAGAAAGAAATCATAACAGCCTAGTTTATGTGAAGTTCAAGTCACACAATATGCTTTTAATTATTATTTATACTTCAACATTGGCAGAAATCAAAATGAGAGAAAAAATAATTCCCCTACGATGCTGCAACAAATTAAAAGGTTTTTACTTTCCACATTCCCTTCTGGCTCTTGACAACATGGATCATTTTCTCATCATCACGGTTACAGAATAAAATATATATATTTTTTTAATTTTATTCTATTTTTTAATTGAAGTAGAGTTGACTTACAATGTTGTGCCCATCTCTGCTGCACAGCGAAGTGACTCAGTTGTACACATATAGACTTTTTTAAAATATTCTTTTCCATTATGATTTATCACAGGATATTATAGTTCCCTGTGTTATACAGTAGGACCTTGTTGTTTATCCATCCTATATATAATAGTTTGCATCTGCTAATCCCAAACTCCCAGTCCTTCCCTCCCCCATCCCCTCCCCCTTGGCAACCACAAGTCTGTTCTCTATGTCTATGAGTCTGTCTCTGTTCTGTAGATAGGTTCATCTGTACCATATTTTAGATTCCACATATAAGTGATGTCACGTAATATTTGTCTTTCTAACTAAGAATGATAATCTCTAGTTGCATCCATGTTGCTGCAAATGGCATTATTTTGTTCTTTTTTATGGCTGAGTAGTGTTCCATTGTATATATGTACATCTTCTTTATCCATTCCTCTGTCAATGGACATTTCGGTTGTTTTCATGTTTTGGTTATTGTGAATAGTGCTGCTATGAACATAGGGATGCATGTACCTTTTCGAATTATAGTTTTGTCTCGGTATATGCCCAGGAGTGGGATTGCTGGATCATACAGTAATTCTATTTTTAGTTTTCTGAGAACCTCCACACTGTTTTCCATAGTGGCTGCACCAACTTACATTCCCACCAACAGTGTAGGAGTGTTCCCTTTCCTCCACACTCTCTCTAGCATTTGTTATGTGTAGACTTTTTAAAGAAGGCCATTCTGACTGGTGTGAGGTGGTACCTCATTGTAGTTCTGATTTGCATTTCTCTAATAATTAGTGATGGTGAGCATCTTTTCACGTGCCTACTGGCCATCTGTATGTCTTCTTTGGAGAAATGTCTATTAAGGTCTTCTGCCCATTTTTCAATTGGGTTGTTTGTTTTTCTGTTGTTGAGTTGTATGAGCTGTTTGTATATCTTGGAGATTAAGCCCTTGTCTGTTGCATCATTTGCAAATATTTTCTCTCATTCCATAGGTTGTCTTTTTGTTTTTGTTGTTGTTGTTGTTGTTTTTATGGTTTCTTTTGCTGTGCAAAAGCCTACAAGTTTGATTAGGTCCCATTTGTCTATTTTTGTTTTTATTTCTATTGCCTTGGGAGACTGCCCTAAGAAAACATTGGTACAATTTATGTCAGAAAATATTTTGCCTATGCTCTCTTCTACGAGTTTTATGGTGTCATGTTTTATGTTTAACTCTTTTTTAAAAAAATATATGGAATGCTTCACGAATTTGCGTGCCATCCTTGCACAGGCGCCATCCTAATCTTCTCTGTATCGTTCCAATTTTAGTATATGTGCTGCCAAAGCAAGCACTAGAATAAAATATTTTTGATACATTGTTCTTGGAGGTTAACGTAGTGCCATTTGTAAAAAAATTCCTAAATAGGAAACTTGGTGGCCTTGATCCAATGAAAATGTTTTATTTCATGCAGATAATAAAATCCAGGTTTTTACAGCATTCAAACAGGACAGCAGATGAAGATAAATGTAAGTGAACCTTACAGGGTAGTACAGGCAGACCCTGGAGATAGTGCGGGTTCAGTTCCAGACCACCGCAATAAAGCGAATATCGCAATAAAGTGAGTCACGGGAATTTTTTGGTTTCCTAGTGCATATAAAAGTTATGTTTATACTATACTGTAGTCTATTAACTGTGCAATAGCATTATGTCTAAAAAAAGTACATACCTTAATTTAAAAATATTTTATTGCTAAAAAATGCCAAAGAATTACAATGGTAACATCAAACATCACTGATCACAGATCACCATAACAAATAAAACAATGATGAAAAAGTCTGAAATACTGCAAGAATTATCAAAATGTGACAGAGACATGAAGTGAGCCAATGCTGTTGGAAAAACAGTGCCAATAAATTTGCTCAACGCAGGGCTGCCACAAACCTTCCATTTGTAAAACACATAGTATCTGCAAAGTGCCATAAAACAAGTTACACCTGTTTAGCAAAACGACATTTAACTAATTCTATTCCCTCTTTTGCAGAAAATAATAAAATCTGGATCTGAGCCCTCATTTTGAGGAATAAGATCTTAAATTGAAAAAATTGAAAAATCAAATAGCCACTGTAAAACAATAGCATAAGACTCATATAAAGCTGTTGCTTTTAAGTGGTATAAACGGTAGGTGTTTTAGTGTCAACTCAAAAGAAAACTACTACTTTTCAAAAGCTGTATGTTTGTTTAGGTCTATAAGTTATCTACAAACTATTTGGGATAACATACCTGCATTGGGCCAATGCAGCATCTCTAGCTGCATTCATTATAGACAGGCACCTGGGAACCATGAAGGAGGATCCCTTCATGGTTTAGATCTGGTTCCTAAAACCAGCCCACTGAGTAACAACACACATTGTCCTGGAAATACCATTTCGCCTTCCAGGTCCCAAGTTTCCTCATTTAGAAACAAGGGCATGGAGTCTTAAAATCTCCTCCATTTCTAAAATGTTAAGGTTCTAAACTTACGGCAACTTTAGAAAGTCTTTTCTTTCATGTATACGAAGAGAGTGAGTATAACTTTTTTCCAAAAGATCTAACCTAATATACAAGCTTGCAATATTTCCCATTTGTATTTTATTCTCAAAAGCATTTCATTTACTCACAGAAAATACTTTATGTATGAGGTGTGATTATTAAGTAATGAGACTGGCTTTTTCATATGTGGCTAGGGAATCAGAATCAGTATTTGAGAGTCACTAGATAGAAAACTTCCAAAACTGAAGAACTAGAAAGAAAAATAAAGAAACTCAATACTTGCAACTTTAATCCATGATGGGAAAGAACTGACCTAAAAATGAGACTCAGATTCTTCCTCTGCTGTTTTTCAGAGAAGAATCTCAATTATTTCTCTATGTACACAATTCTATCATGGATTTTATTGCTACCATCATTTTAACAGCTGAATCTTAAGTCCTCTTAGATTTAGTGACTGTTATTGTAAAAAAGGTAAACACCAGACAGACGGTACACATTACCTTTATCATGCATATTTAAAGCTTTTAAGAGATCTTCCCGGATTGGATACTTGGCTTTATAACAGAGCCTTTGAATGTTGGAAGATGTGTCATCGCCTGAAAGTGTAGTAAGATCTATAAAGGTAACAGCTTTCAGGAGCCAAGCGGCCTGGTTTGAAGAAAAGTTAAAAAGAAAGGTTAAAAAAATAATTAATCTCCAACCCAGTTAGTTAGTAAAGAACCATTAGGCACATATGGGTGCTAAAATCTCTTGTCTATGCTGTTCTAAGGCATATGTTCTGATATATGCTCAAGAGTGACCAAAAAGATGAATGTTACATAGAATAAAAAAGAAGGGGAGAAAATAGCTTATAAATGTTTTTTTCTCCCATAGATAACCCAAACTGAAATCCCTAATACATCAAGTCTCCCCACATGTGACTTTTCCACTTCATTCACAAGGAGCCTCAGAGGGCCACCCGCTAGGGGAGAACTTGGGAACAAGGGTTTCTAGCGTACATTTTACCTCCAGCCTGGGTGGAATGAGACACTGTAAAAAGAGTCTCCACCTTCTTTGTTTTTTGTTTTTTTTCAATTTAATCCAATTATAATTTTTAAACAATATTCATATTTCACAACTCATTCTGATGAATTCCTTTTATCTTTTCAATCAGATTATTTCTAAGGATGAGCAAAATGTGACCTGTCATCCTAAAGGATTCAATCACTTGTGAAATAAATTCTGAATTCCTTTTAGTCCTGAGATGCATAGCGTGTCTTTCGTTGGTACACACTGAAGAATATGCTGACCACAAGTACTCTATGAAACATCATTTTTCGAATTTTGAAAAATGATTTAGGAAAATTAATTAGTATGGTAAACATGATGGTCAAAGAAGGTCAACTCATACCTCAGGGCCTCAACAGCGGACACACCAGGTTTAGGTGTTACGGTTTTAAAATTAAAATAGAAGCCAACCAAAGAAGGTATGTCTAAGAAACTGAATAAATACGTTGAGAAAATATGCCATTTAATTCACTCATGAATAAAGATGCCTCAAATTCATTTGTGGCTTTGCCACTCAAGAGTGATAAGATTTTTAACTTGTTTGGATAAATGTGTTATCTTTCTCCAACCCATCATCATCATATATGAATTATTAAAATAAGTCATGGACAGCTGCAATCTTTTAAGTTTAGATGCATCTTGAGCAAAATTCAATCTCGTGGCCTTGAGGGAAGAGACCAGGGCTGTAAACTACAGGGAGAGAATTCTCAAGAAGAGCCCTTACTTGCCACTCCTTTTTCACGGGTCTGCGGGCCTGGATTTGTTCTGCACGCCTCAGAACTGCCGGTTGATTCACTTGTATTTTGGAGATCCAGCTAAGGTCTAAAGGCAAAAGAAGAACACTTTAAAAGTTTTATTAAACATATTCACCTGCTTTTACACGGTCCTTGAAAGGACAGATTTATCACTAAGTAGCAAAGCTCTTTTAAGCCTTATATTTCTTTTTTGCTCAACTACAAATAAATAACCTCGTTGAAGGAAGCCCAGCCATGAAAAGGCCTACTTCATGTAAAATCAAGTACATTTGGAGCTAGGAGAACCTGTACTGATTCATTACACAGATCTGTCTAACAATGGAGGAAAATGTGCTACTCATGCCACGGGCCTCACTTCTGCCAGCAGAGACTTATTTGTAAGTGTCCAGTCCAGGAGAGTGAATGGTTAATAAACACATAGCTGAATTAATATTGGGGCTTAAAGAAATCCTTGATCACGACCTCCTTGCTGATAAAATTTATAACTACTAGATGCCGATAGGATACAGCCCATTCTTTCCTCAAAGGAGAATTTTTCAAAGTGTATTAGAAATTAGTGCACTGGGGCTTCCCTGGTGGCGCAGTGGTTAAGAATCCACCTGCCAAGGCAGGGGACACGGGTTCGAGCCCTGATCCGGGAAGATCCCACATGCCGCAGAGCAACTAAGCCCGTGCACCACAACTACTGAGCCTGCGCTCTAGAGCCTGTGAGTCACAGCTACTGAAGCCCGCATGCCTGGAGCCCGTGCTCTGCAACGAGAAGCCACCGCAATGAAAAGCCCGAGCACCACAGCCAAGACCCAATGCAGCCAAAAATAAACAAATAATTTATTTTAAAAAAGAAAAAAAAAGACTGCTGTGGGCAAGGTGATTCATTAGGAAACATGTCGCAATTACACAGTTCTTTACAATGTGATGGAGAAAACTGCTGAATGCATACTGTACTATGTAACAACACATATCATAATAATAATAAAGTATTTGCATCCACCTCAGAGATAAGACCACCAAGAAAACCAGTTTCTACAAAAGACATTCTCTCATTTTCATTCAATTCTTCTTATCAATATTAACGGTATAGAAATTCCAAATTAGAGTCTGAGTGATTAATACTGATATTCTCATATCGCTGAGGAATGGTAGTTCCCCGGTGGCCTAGTGGTTAGGATTCCCAGCTTTCACTGCCATGGCCCAGGTTCAATCCCTGGTCAGGGAACTGAGATCCCACAAGCTGGGCAGTGGGGCCAAAAAAAAAAAAAAATTTTTTTTTAAATTAAAAATTAAATAAATAAATAAGTATCACTGAAGAAGGAACAAAGTTTGAGTGCTTTTTTTTCTGGTTAAATTATTTTGTTAGTCAAAATCTTGTAACAAAACAGATTTTTAATGTTTCAATCCATCGGCTCCTTGAAGACACTGTATGTTTTCCAGCTTGTCTGCTGACCCAGCTTCACAGAGGAGATGGGAGTCTACGGTCAGGGGCATGAAATCTGCCTCTTCTTCTCCACCCAAAGACTGATTTGGGTCTAGGTAGAGCCCAAGAGAGTCAGACCAGACAGACACGCTAGACTCATCCCAATTTATCTAAGACCTGTAACAACCCCTCTCTACCCAAAGGCTGGAGAGGCTTTTTTTTTTTTTTAAACTACTAATAACGGTGATTAGGTTCCTGGTAAAGACTGTTTCCCTGCCAACAGTCAAAATTACTGAAGTAAGGAGTGGCGTGAAATACAAGGCTGACCGCCAAGCCACTGCTGACAGTGGCCAAAAGAGCTAAGCCTAGGCGGTAGGGCAAGGCTTTGAGGAGTGGTCCTTAATCAGTCACATGACACCTCCTAGAAGCTCCCCTCCCCACCCCCAGGCCCTGCTGCAGGAAGGAGGTCTCAGGCAACCCCAGGACCCTTCACCATCGGGCTCCATCCTCCCTCACGTGCCATTTTCTCCCTCTCCACCCCCCCAACCCTGAGGCACAGCCTTCCTAAACTCCTGGGAGTTCACTGACACGTCACATCGTGTTCTGTCTCTGGACCTGTGTGTGCTGTTTGCTCTCTCCGCCTAGAATGCCCTCCGTTATCTTGACAGTTCATTTGCCACCCTCTCTGTGAACCTTCCCTGAACTACACAGGTTGAGCTATTCCTTTGCTTCTTTGTGCTTCCATGCTTTCAATACTTACAGTCCCTCTTTAGTGCATTCTGAATGGCACTGATTTGTCCAGATGTTCACATTCCCAACAGATTTTTAAAACTCCAAGTAAGGTACCTGACACACGGGTGGCATTCAAGAAATAAACTAAGGGTTCCCACAGACCAGAAATGATCGGGCGATGTCTTTCCAAATTGCTGCTTCTTATTTTTGTTTTTTTAGTGCTTACTTTTTCCCCCCAGCGTGGCTGAGGTATAGTTGACAAATAAAAATAGTACATATTTAAGGTGTATGTCTTGATAAATGTACACACTGTGAAATAATCACCACGGTCAAGCTAATTAACATTATCTATTGCTTCGCACATTTACTGTATCCTTTTTTCTTTTTGTTTTTTATGTATGCTGAGAACATTTAAGATCTACTCTCTTAGCAAATTTCAAGTATACAACAGAGCACTGTTAACTATAGTCACACTGCTGTACAAAAGATCTCCAGGAATTCCTCATCTTGTATAATGAAACTCTGCACCGCAATTGCTTCTGATTAAAGGCTTCTGGATCTCCACAGGAGAAGTTGGGACTGAGACAGGAATGGAATACCTGAGGACATTTCCCCTAAAAACTAATTTTTAGTACAACTGCTCACCAAAGGTTAGAACCCACGAGGCCTGCTCTCACACGCTTCAGACACCACTTGACAGAGAGGTCCCTGCAAACCATCTCTGGGAGAATGTAATAGGATTACTTCTCCCACAGTATCACTGCTAAAAATACCTTTAGTGGTCGTAAAATCATCCAGCCCCATAGTTAATCCAGCCACAGAATTTGCCTCTGTGACCTTCCATGGTAATGAATCATATAAGTGACTATCCCATTTTATTAGCACTTAATTTGCTACTCCTTAATTTCATCAAATAACCCTTGTTCTCCTATTATGGGGTCTGGGGAAAAGAAGGACTGACTGGTCTTTGTTATGTCCTTCACAATTTTTAATATTTTATTCGAGTACCCTTTAGCGTCTTTTTTTCCAGAAGAAGTGATTCTAAGGCACACAGTCTCATCGGGATCATAGAAGCTTCTCTTATGGGGCCAGGAGGTATTTCAAGTACACGGGCCTTTGGGGAGAACAGACATGAAGCCACAGTTGGAAGGTGATGATACTCCTTTCTGAAAGCTCTCCCGTGAAGAAAATCCCAGTGTTCCTCTTAGTACGCCATTTTGGTGGCTTTCAGGCCCTTCTTTCACTTATAAATTTGTTCTCAGATACTCCTCTCACAATTTTTTAGTATTATTATTTTTCCTATTTAAGTCTCAGTGGGGACAGAGATCATTTTCCCTGCAAATCTACTTCGTAGCCTTTCCATTACTTCCATTTGTCTTCAGGGATATTCCTGTACTTCTGTACAATATTCCTAAAACGTGTAACACCAATGACAACTCCACGAAAGGAGGTTTATGGTGTGTTTTGATTTCACCTTTGTTCTCAATGGAGAAAAATCGACTGTGATAATTCATTAGAGACTTGCCCAAATTTGGAAAAGAAAAATTAAACTTCCCGTGTTTTTACTTCTCATTCTTTCTGGGTTTTTACATTTAATTGTACCACCCAAATTTGTGCCGTCTCCAGTCATTTCTTCATATGCACTTGTGCAGTACATTTTTTTTTTAATTAATTTTTATTGGAGTATGGTTGCTTTACAAGGTTGTGTTAGCCTCGACTGCACAACAAAATGAATCAGCCATGCACATACAGATACCAACCTCCCTTTTGGACTTCCCTCCCGTTTCGGTTACCACAGTGCATTAAGTAGAGTTCCCTTTGCTGTACAGTATGTTCCCATCCGTTGTCTACTTTATACATAGTATCAATAATGTATATGTGTCAATCCCAGTCTCCCAATTCCTCCCGCCCCACCCCTTTCTTGTGCAGTACATTTTTAATCCCAGAGTCTATTACTGAGAACCCGTTCCTATTGTAGGCACCCAGATGTCTATTATTTCTGTGTTGTTTATTTTCAATTCTAATTTGCAACTTCCCAGGAATCAGTTACAAGTGCCTAGCACAGAAGTAGGTGCTCAATAAACCCCTTGCATCACAGGAAATTTATTTTTTATCTCAGACACTGAAACTGGTGAAGTACCAACTTCATCATGTCTAGTCTTTCAACCTTAGCCTTGGTTAGCTTTGTTAAAAAAAAAAAAAAAGGAGCCCCGAAGGTCAATATATGCCAGATCCAGCCAAGCTAAGAAGATATTCAATTTACATAAGTAAGGAGACTCAGCCTTGCCCAAGTCCTAAGCCATAAAGATACAGGATAGAGACTGTGCTGGGAGCCACATCCTTTCCAGCAGCAGGTGGGGTCTGGAATGAGTCTTCTTCCCAAGGTCTAGTCTAGCATCCAATAAACCCTGGGTGAGCCCTCCCGGGCATCCATGTCCCCACTGGACATGCCAACTCTTCTAACATTCTACTGTGTAAGCCCAGTCCTTAGAACCCAGATGGACAGTCCAGAAACTAAAACAGCAGCAACCTAGCAGCATACATTGTCACAGCCCACAAAGCCTTGCTACTATGATATCTCCCCACAGCAACTCTGCTCCTAAATCTCTAAGTGCCAACCCACATACATTCACCAACCAGACCATTCTTCAGGTTACCAGTCCAAGCCCAGGTGAGTGATGAGTTTACTACACCCTCTGAAATACTTCAGTTAGACTGCTGGCACCAAGTTGAAGGCCAACTTGATCTGCCAATTGGTTTCCTCTGCACCAGTCTTGTCTATTCTCTGCTTACACTCCTCTTCCGACAGGCAGTCTTGCATCCCCAGCTACATGGGTTATACCACTCTTTCAGAATACATCATCACAGCGGAAGATAGTTCGGGTTCATGTGACAAGGTGTGTGCATTCCTGCACCTGGCTTTGCACACAGCAGTGTCACATCAGGATTTTAAAGCTTCCTCACTTTCTTTTTATCCTTCATCCCTCCTTGAGACATCAGCCATCTCTCAACTATTGCTGCTCTTTAGTAATCAGCTGCCTATTTCTGTCAATTATACTCCTCGATTTATTAGCTATTGTCAGCAGGTTACTCTGGACACTGAAAGGAGAACCCAATCGTTTATTGTGGCACCTAAAATACTGTTTGGTCCAGTCCTCAGTTGGCTATTTCAGCTCCACTTGTTCCCAGGATGCCCATAATCGCTTGGTTATCAGCCTCAGAAGCTTAGCAGCAGTTGGTGGCTGCAGTTACGTGTAGCTAGATAAACATAAACCCTTGGTGGAACGAAGCGCCCACAAGCAAGTCCTACAACCTCTCCACTTAGCGTTTCCTCGGTACAGGCACTGTGCTAAACGGTGTGAGGAATGCAATGGCAGTAAATAGGTTGTTCCTCTCCTGGAAAAGCTTGGGGAGGAAAGGAAGTGAATAATACAAAATGTAAGCCCACACATGAGAGCAAAAAGCAATGCTTTCAACCAGCGGTTCCCAACTGATCCCACAGGTTCCATCAATGAGGAATCTTTCAGTTGAAAAATGATGAAAACTGACTCTGTTGACTGAAACAAAAAAGGAAGGATATTAAGAACTCAGATAATGGAGAAGAGAAGAACAAGCTCAGAAAACAGACAGGAACCAAAGATAATAACAGAGAGCCAAAAGCTGGAAGAATAATGCCAGCGTTTAAGAGCAACAGTCTGGCCAAGATGCCACCAGCAGCTGCTGCTGAACACCACTGCCATCTTTAACTCACTCGGGGCCCCAAGTCCATATAAACACATCCGGTACTTGACCCATGCGTGACTGCGGGGCCCGGGAGGAGAGGAAACATCTACTCCTTCCTCTGCAGTAGCCCCAACCGAGTCTACATACTAGGAGATCTCCCAACAACGAGAGGATGTGAGTTGGTTGTTGAAGAGCAGAAAAGGATAAATGTCTGTGACAATGATCAATAAGTTCGGGACATGCTAGATGGGAAAACTTCTCTTGGAGATGCAGAAGGCACAGTAGCTTATTAAACACTATGAGAACGCCCACATTTAAGAAACCTCTGGAATTTTCTTTAATCCAGCACTTCTCAAACTTGACCACTAAATGTTTTCTCCCTATAACATACTTACCACACTGGCTGGACAATAAGTCAAGTTCAGATGAAGGGTAGGTTAGAGTAGACTCATCCAGTTGGCCAAAAAAAACCCTTCATGGATAAGCAGAGATTTGAAATTGACCCTGAAGTATGGCTCTGAACCTGGAGGCATTTTTGGTTGTCACCGCTTCGGGTGGGAAACTGCCACTTGTATCTCGTGAGCAGAGGCCAGAAATGCTGGTAAACTTCCTACAGTGCACAGGACTGATGCTACCACATCCCACAATAAAGAATTATCTGAGCCCAAGTGTCAATAATGCCAAGGTTGAGAAACTCTGCCCAAGTGATGGGCAGGATCTGTGAAAAATATAGAGGAAGTACAAGAGGTCTGTGGGTAACAGGAATATCAGGAACAAATGCAGCTTGGCTCTATGTGATTGACAGTGGCTTGTCTCTAAAGCTCCTTAAGTACCAGGCTAAGGAGTCTAGATCTGTGCTAGCCCATCAGTAGCCACTGGCCACATGCAACTCTTCGAGAACTTGAAACGTGGATCATCAAAACTGAGATGTGCTTTACGTACAAAATACACAGCAGATTTCAAAGATTTAGTACAAAAAAGGCATGTAAAATATCATTTTAGCTATGTTTTGATACTGACTACACATTGAATTGAAATGATAATACGTGGGACACATTTGGTTAAATAAAGTGTTATTAAAATTATGTTCACCTGTTTCTACTTTTTCCAACATGCATACTAGAAGATTTTTGATCACTTTGTGCTGCACATTGCATTTCTATTAGACAACACTGCTCTAGACTTTATCCTAAAAGTGATCAGAGCCACTGAAAATTTCCAAACTGGACTGTAACAGAATTAAAGAAGTATTTACTAAAAAATAATCAGCATACAGTATATGTCCCATAGAAATGCTTACACGAGTATGCAAATGCAAATATGGAAAGGTATTTATGGTAGTATTGTTGCAAATGACACCAAGATCCATGATCAGCTCAATGAAACACAGCAAATCCATAATATAGAATATGATCCAGCCATTAAAAAGTATGAGGTAGATCAGTAAGTACTGTCACGGAAAACTGATTATGATTCATTACTCAGTGAAAATAAGTAACCTGCACAGCAGTGATTTTTTAAATTAAAAATGTTTAGAAAAAACAAAAATATAAAACATATATCTGTTGGTATATGTGCAAAAAAATAACAGAATGTATACCAAATTGACCAAAGTGTTTCTCTTCAGAGGTAGAATTACATTAAGATTTCTACTTTCCCGTGTTATATATTTACATAATACTTTAAACTTTTTACAAAGGGCATGCATTACCTTATCGAGCAGTAAAAACAAAATATGCTTAACTCTTTGGAATTAAGAGGCACTGCCAGGTAGCAGTGTGCAGGACAGGTGGAGAGGGAGGGAGACAAGAGCAGGTAGACCAGTAAGACGGCTGCTGCTGTAGCCCAGGCATCAGCGTGTGCAATGCCTCCCTGGGGCACTTCACCCCACCAAACCTTTCACGACCAATCCTTGGCCACAGAGATCTTCCACAAGGCCAGCCTGACACAACTGCACAGTGCCAGGCAGAAATGATAATACCAGATGCCACTGTTACTGCTCCCATAGAAAAGATCACCAAAACCTTAGCACCATGGGCCACCAGACAGAAGCTGATTATTACATGAATCCTATATGATACCAACATCACACCTGGGCAAGACAGGCCCACACTCTAGAGAGCCTGCTCTGCTCTGGCCCTCCCATAGCAGTGCCCTTCCCCGTAGGTAAGGAGTCTGTGGCGCCAAGAGTACATACTTTCCCCAAGATCACATTCCCCTTCTGGGCCAGGCTCAAGGTGCACAGGACCCCAGCATTTCCAGACTAAATGGCTCTAGGCCTACTTACAGAGTCTACGGGGGTCTCCATCCCAAAGTGAACAGCTTAGACGTAAGATATGAGACAGACAAGGGACTTTCTTCATGGGAAGCTTGATAAATGCAATTCTGGCTATGAATTACATTTATTCATTCATTCAACTAACATCAAAGAAGTACCCACAATGGTGCCAGCACTGATGCAGGCTCTGCGGATTCAGCAGCAGATGAACAAACAAACCCTTACTCTTACAGAGCTTTTTCTAATGAGAAGAGACAGATAAACATACACATACATACTGGTCCTCACTAGGGGAACCACATCATCCTAGTTCACCCAGGACATGCCCAGTGTACACCCCCGTCCCATCTGGTTTAGCATTTGTCCCGTATATTTTGTTGTTTAACAAACCTTAAAACAAACCAGCATGGGTTTGGTAGACTCCAGCTTCTACCACCATCACCAGTAAAAGTGTGTGAGAGACAAGAGCAGTGAACAGAGATCTCACTTGGACATGTGATGTGGGTCACTCTGTAGAGAACAAAACTTCACTCTTTTCCCCACCCTTCTTCCAGCCATTACAAAACTAACACTACCAGCATTTTGGACATACGCTGATGAGGACAGGTACTTGCAATACTGGCGGCGCCCTCCAGTCTTGGGTGGTGGTGGGAGAAATATGCATGATGTTGTGCCTCTGCTGCTTGGGCCCTGGCCTGAGCCCAAGCCTGCAGGAAACACAGACGCACCATGGCAGCAGTCAGCAGGGCATGAGAAGTAAGAGAACCTGTAGGTTAGGTGACCACAGCATATGTGTAGGGGACCTCTCGATTCCTGAAGGACAGCAAACTGAAAGCATTGCTTTTATCCTTTTTATATCCTGTAAGCCTGAAAGTATGTATTTGGGGTTAGGCTTTTTTATTTTGGGAAAAAAAAAAATCTATCAGCAACAATGAACTCAAAAAAGTATGTTTAGGGAATTCCCTGGCAGTCCAGTGGCTAGGACTCCACGTTTTCACTGCCGAGTGCCCGAGTTCAATCCCTGGTCAGGGAACTAAGATCCCTCAAGCATGGTGCAGCCAAAAAAAAAAAAAAAAAAAGTTTAATGAAAAATTAAATTCTGAATTTCCATTTCTTGGAAAAGTTGTTGATCTATAATCTACACAAAATGTTTTTGAACATTTATCACAGGCCAGCATATCTCTACAAGACCCGAATCTGCTAAATAACATTCACATTTACTTTAAAAATTAGCAGTTAAGAAGCCTGTGCTTAAAGATGGCAATTTAACAGAAGCCTCAGAAGATACGGTTACATAAAACTCTGAAGCATGACTTTTCATTGAGATAAAATGAGTACTCTAAATAGTGCTTGTTTTCACAACCAAAATTCTACTGTATGTACAAGAAGTAAAGCAGTAGTTATTAATTTGTTGGCTCCAGAAACAGAAGAATTTCACAAATAACTAAACAACATAAGTTTTATATAAGTCATGGGTGCTTTAAAAAGAAAAATGAGTTAAATTAACTCAAATATTGGCTCATTTTTAAAAACCTAACATTAAATCAAAGAAAAAAATTTCAGAAATCTATTTGTTGAAGGTAAAACACCTGACATTATTGTGACTGCCACTGTAAATTCAGTTAAAGAGGTTAGCACTGAACAAATAATTATTTGATTTTGCAGAGATGACACAGATGCAAATTTTATTGGAGTATAGCATCACAATAAAAACAATGTTCTTATTAAGAAACTCAGGGAGGGCTTCCCTGGTGGTGCAGTGGTTGGGAATCTGCCTGCTAATGCAGGGGACACGGGTTCGAGCCCTGGTCCGGAAGGATCCCGCATGCCGTGGGGCAACCAACCCCACGAGCAACAACTGCTGAAGCCTGCGCGCCTACAGCCCGCGCTCCGCAGCAGGAGAAGCCACCGCAATGAGAAGCCCGCGCACCACAACAAAGAACAAAAAAGCAGCCAAAATAAATAGATTAAATAAATTAAAAAAAAAAAAAAAATCACCCGAAAGAGGGATTCGAATGGGGTAGGAGATTTTATATTTTATCAAAAAAAAAAAAAAAAAAAAAAGAAACCCAGGGAGCAGAAATACACTTGGATCTGGTTGTGATAGACACCTAACTTACAATTTCATCCAAATAAGCTTCCATAGTCTTAACAATCAAAGTACAAGCTATAGCTGTCAAATTTTAAATATTTTACATATACACAGAATAAGTGAACTCCTGATCTTTGTGAGAAAGCTGATGTTGTGTTTTTGGTTTTTTTTGCGGTACGCGGGCCTCTCACTGCCGTGGCCTCTCCCGTTGCAGAGCACAGGCTCCGGATGCGCAGGCTCAGCGGCCATGGCTCACGGGCCCAGCCGCTCCGCGGCATGTGGGATCTTCCCGGACCGGGGCACGAACCCGCGTCCCCTGCATCGGCAGGCGGACTCTCAACCACTGCGCCACCAGGGAAGCCCAAAGCTGATGTTTAATTAAAAATAAATACTTCCTGGCAGTGTGCACTATCTCTTTGCTGGTTATCATCAGTTGATTATTAGGAACATTTGACTCTTTGAAGAGGAAGAACCATTTTGTCAATCAGCCTAAGATGACATACACAAGTCTTGAACTATTTTATAAATGAGACCTTTAAATGTTGGCTTTACTTTTCTTTTTTCAATATCAGTTGAAAAATCTTTTTTTAAAAAAACTTATTAAATAAATAAAACACCCAAAGCCTCCAGCTTTTGAAACTTAGTGAACGACAACTATTGTTGACAATTGTTTGTAAATATTGCAAACAGGAAGACACTGAAATGTATCCCTCTACAAATGAGAGGACTTGGACAAATTAAATGAGGAGATTTCAACTAGCGTATAGGCTGAATTTTAAAATTCTAAAATTGTACTTTGGAATATCTCGACTTAGCTGTTTTTTGTTTTTGTTTTTTTGACTTAGCTGTTTTGATTACCATCTATCCTGTGAATGAACCACCACAAAATGTCATGCCGAAAAACAGCAAGCCTTTTATTATTTATCCGGATTCTGTTGGTTGACTGGGGCTCAACTGGGCGGTCCTACGGCTCTCACTTGAGACCTTGTGTGGCGGCCTCCAGATGATGATGGGTCTGAAACATGCGAGATGGCTGCACTCACATGTCCGGTGCCTCAGAGGAGTGGCAGGAGGCTGGGCTCTGCCGGGACACCTCCATGTCGGCCCGAACGTCCCCCTCTCCACGTGCCATTTGCAACAGGGCAGCTGAACTTCTCACAGAGCAGCTCAGGGCTCCCCAGTCATACAGCAGCTGTTATCACTTCTGTCACCTTCTGTGGTTATAATGAGTCTCGGGGTGAGCCTGAATCAATGCAGCAGAGGACGACACAAAGACATCAATCCTGGAGACCTGGTCCATCTTTGGAGACTGGCTACTCTAAGCTCCTATTTTAAACTGCATACATTTACTTTCTGTAGTGGAAAGAACTTAAGGGTTCTACACCTAATTCCAATGTGGGGAGAGGGGTTTCCTACACTGCCACAATGCTCCAGACACCAGCTGGATGTCCTACAACTCAACTCAGTTCTGACACTATCTACCCAGAGATATTATCATCAGATTCCCCAGGTTAAGGGCTCAGTCCCACAAGACTGCCCAACCCCCTACCTCCCCCCACTTCAGACCCAGATGCAAGTCCAGGTTACCACCTGTGTTTCCGACCTACCACTGGAGGTTCCAACAACCTCCTCCTTGGATTCGATTAATTTGCTAGACCGGTTCATAGGAATACTAGATTATCAGTTTATTATAAAAGGATGTAACTGAAACAACTAGATGAAAGAGATGCAAAGGGAAAGGCGGGGGAAGGGGCAAAGAGCTTCCAAGTCCTCTCTAAGAGAATGACTCCCTGAATCACCACATGCTCACCAAGCCAGAAGTTCTCCAAACCCTAACCCTTCTGGGGTTTTATGGAGGCTTCATTACACAGGCATGATTGATTACATACACAGGCATGACTGATTACATACACAGGCATGATTGATTGCATCACCAGCCATGATATGCGATCAAACTCAACCTCCAGCCCCTCTCCCTAACCCACAGGTCAGTTAAGGGGTGGCAGAGAAAGTTCCAACAACCTAATCAGGGGCTGGTTCTCTAGGCAGCCAGGTCCCACGCTTAGGTGATGCCCAGAAGCCACCTCATTGCCATAACCAGATGCCTTTATAGCTTTCATCATAGGAAATCTGAAGGGTTTAGGAGCTCTGTGCCGAGGAAGGATGAACACTAAATATATATTTTTTACTATAAATCACAATGCCACAGAAACGAAACTGAGAGGGCCTGTGACGTTACAGTATATAAACTTAACAAAACCTTCAAAAGAATCATAAACTGAGACATCTTATTTCACAAGTTTTGTCTTATAAAAATATATATTATTTTGCCTCAGAATGGAGCAAAATACATTAACTGTGAAACTACTTGTGCTGAAATATTTACACATTTCAATACAAAAACCCATGAGAATTGAGAATACTCTCCATTTACAGAATGTGTTCTAAGTTTACCAAGTACCTTCAGCATTTGTACATATTTTGTCAATTAAAAATATTATGTTCCACAGAGAAAAATCAATTGAAGGTGTCAAGGCTTTCAAAGTTAAGAAATATAAAATGAAAGTTTGAAAAAATTGCTGAACATTTTAATACTTTAAGAAACTGAAAAAACTATTCTTCAAAAAACTACCAATTGCATGATATCAGAGAGTGATACAGCTAAGAAACTAATTAAAGCTGAGTAATAATTCAACTTATGTTATCTTATAATGCTGAAAAATTAATAGGAATACATTTTTTATTTTGATGCACGTGAATATATTTTCTTTTAGGATGAATTTTTTACAAGTTTTTGAATAGTTATTTTCTCTTGAATAGAAGGCCCACTAAAAAATAAAAACAATTTGTCAATCAATAAATATTTTTCAATTATACCATTTTAAGTATTTATAGTGCCCCTTTTCACTATCAAAAGTATTTAGTTTGAATGCTAGTTCACCCCTATAAAAATCCAACTCAGGCCTTGTTTTGTGCCTCATGATATGATATAAAATGAAATAAACAACACCACTTATGCAGTACTCTTATCAGAACTGTTAATCTGAATCTAATCAAGTTTTAGATTGTGATGGTTAATTTTATGTGTCAACTTGACTGGGCTGCAAGGTGCCCGGATATGTGGTTAAACATTATTTCTGGGCGTGTCTTGTGAGGGTGTTTATGGATGGGGTCGACACTTGAAGACTGAGTAAAGCATATTGCCCTCCCCAAGGTGGGTGGGCCTCATCCAGTCTACTGAAGACCTGAATAGAATAAAAGGCTGAGTAACGAAGAATTCTCTTTCTCTACCTGACTGTCTTTGAGTTGAGACATCAGTATTCTCCTAGCTCTGGACTTGGACTGGAACTATACCGTAAGCTCTCCTGGGTCTCCAGCTTGCCAACTACAGGTACTGGACCTCTCAGCCTCTAAAATCACATGAGCCAATCCTTATATTAAATCAATCAATCTCTCTCTCTCTCTCTCTCTATATATATGTATATATATATATGTGTGTGTGTATGTATGTATGTATATAACTATCTATCGATCTATATATCTATCCATTTATTTACTATTGGTTCTTTTTTTTCTAGAGAAGCCAGACTAACACAAGATATAACTTCCAAATTAAAGAAAGTACAGAAGATAAGAGAAATAAGTTAAACAACATCATGAGGAAATAATCAGATACACATAGAAGTTGGGGCAATCTACAGGTCAGTAACCCAGTACCATCGAACTCATGGCAGTTAAAAAAAAAAGGGGGGTGCTCCAGATTAAGGGAGACAAATACAACAACTGAATATAATGCACGGTCCTTCTTTGGATCCTGGCTTGAATAAACCAGATATAAAATACCCTGGGTGGGGGGGGCTTCCCTGGTGGCTCAGTGGTTGAGAGTCCACCTGCCGATGCAGGGGACACGGGTTCGTGCCCCGGTCCGGGAGGCTCCCACATGCCGCAGAGCGGCTGGGGCTGTGAGCCATGCCCACTGAGCCTGCACGTCCGGAGCCTGTGCTCAGCAACGGGAGAGGCCACAACAGTGAGAGGCCTGCGAACCGGGGAGAAAAAAAAAAAAAAAAAAAAAAAAAATACCCTATGGGGACAACCAAAGAAATTTAAATGTGTACTTGGTATTACAGGATATCAAGGAATTGTTTTAAATTTGTTTATTGTCCGGACTTCCCTGGTGGTGCAGTGATTAAGAATCCGCCTGCTAATGCAGGGGACACAGGGGTTCGATCCCTGGTCTGGGAAGATCCCACATGCCGCGGAGCAACTAAGCCCATGTGCCACACGACCGAGCTTGCATTCTAGAGCCCGCAAGCCACAACTACTGAAGCCCACGCGCCTAGAGCCCATGCTCCACAAGAGAAGCCACCGCAATGAGAAGCCCGGGCACCGCAACGAAGGGCAGCCCCCACTCGCCGCAACTAGAGAAAGCCCGCGCGCAGCAACGAATACCCAACATAGCCAAAAATAAAAATATAAATAAATTTTTAAAAAATTTGGTTATTGTCACAATGGTATTATGGTATTGCAAGAAAATACCTTTATTTCTTAAAGATGCAAAAACTATAAGTGAAATGTCACAATGTCTGTACTTTTAATTTAAAATGTTTCAGAAAAAAAACTGCCAAAGTACACAGCAAATTATTAGCAGCTCTTAAGTCTAGGTGATTGGTATATATGGGTGTTCTTTATATTAGACCTTCTACTTTTTTGAATGTTTGAAATCTTAAAAAAAAAAAAAACTATATACAAAAACAAGCTAAATAAATAACACAATGAATAAGGGAAACCAATGTAGTCAGCCTCCAAAATTGCCCTCTGTGATTCTTATCTCCTGATATTCACGCTCCTTCCACAATGAATAGGACTGACCTGTGTGACCAGTAAGATATTGTAGAAATATCAGTGTGTGACTTCCAACAATTGGTAATAAAACACATTGAGGCTTTTGCCTTACTATCTAGGATCTAGGAGAAGTCAGAGGCCATGTCATAAGGACACTCGAGCAGCCCTAGGGAAAGGTCCACGTGGCCAAGAACTGAGGGCTCTCACCAGTTGCCAACACTAACTGCAAACACTGGAGGGAGATGCTTTGGAAGTGGATCCCCAGGTCCAGTCAAACCTGCAGGGGACTGCAGCCTGGGCTGATAACTCAACTGCAACCTCATGAGAGATCCCATGCCAGAACCACACAGCTAAACCACTCCCAAATTTCTGATCCACAGAAACTGTGTGACATGGTAAATGTTTATTGTTGTTTTAGGTCATTAAGTTTTGCGGTAATTTACTTTATAGCAATAAATAACATACAGAAACCAATTTGAAAACCTTGTAATAGCAAACTGCTTCACAAGTACAAAATGGCAGACTAAGAACTATTTTTTTCCTTCTCAAACTTTAAAATGTAAATATTTGACATTCCACTAATACAAACGTGTAAATCAAATTACACTGAAACTCACTTATATAGGTATGTAAAAACTAAACAATACATTTATGATTAGAACACATTACTGTATATATTATGCCCTGCTAGCTCTGCATGTTTGTGCCCTCCCTCTACCCTAATTCATATGTTGAAACCTAATTCCCAGAGTAATTGTATTTGGAGGTTGGGGACCCTAGCAGGTGAACATGTCATGAGGATGGAGCCCTCATGAATGGGATTACTGCCCTTATAAAAAAAGGCCCCAGAGAGATCCCCTGCCCCTTTCCCTTGTCAGGTTACAGTGAAAACACAGCCACGAACGAGGAAGCTGGTCCTCATCAAACACTGAATCTGCCAGCACCTTGATCTTGGACTTCCCAGCCTCCAGAACTGTGAGAAATAAATTTCTGTTTCTTATAAGCTGTACATACTATGATATTTCTGCTTTAGCAGCCTGAATAGACTAAGACATACCTCAATAAAATGTTTTTTAAAATTACAGTGAAACTCTATAGGTTAAAATAGCATAGCAATGGGTGCCCATGTTTTTAAATTCACCTCAATTTATTTACAAAGCTAACGTATTTTTCACTTTTCAAAATACCTTTAACTTGATGTCCATCAGTTGTTTTTCTAAGCTCTCCTCCAAAGAGTCCTGTTAGCACTGGAAATATTATTTGCCATTATAAAACTGGTGTCAACCAATGACTGACCGCCCTGGGGAACGAACAGTAGCTATTTCCCTTGTACTCTTTTCTGCTATTGTTTAAACATGTTGAAATCTATGAAAAAAGCAGTACTTTTTACTCTGTTGGCATTTTTCTTAAACTCTTAGGGGAAGCATCATCAAAAGGTTTTTCAGAAACTAAGTATTTCTCCAGGTTTCCAGTAGGAAGCATTTCATTAACTTGTTCAAAGAACTGTTAACCTGCCAGGTTGGGACTGTATAGTTTTCCTCAGCAGTCCATTTATCAAAGCTGTTTGAGAAATGTACTCTTGGCTTGAATCAAAAAGGCAAAGACAGAGGCGGTTAAAATATCCAACAGTTCACACCCATTTCGTTTTTAATTTGCTAGAGTTCCAAGTGAGTTTACTGTAAAACTTTTAACAGCACAGTGGTAACACGACTGAACCCAGAGGCCATCTCCTGAGGCCTTGTACCAGGCTGCCACGTTAGGCGATTCAGAGGAGCACAAGGGGTACCAGCTCCGGATGCACAGCACTGCCCTGGAAGAAAGGAATTCCAGATTCCGGTTTGGTGATATGGGCATTATTGGATTTGGAGTTGGAAAACCACAGACAACTGTTTATGGAGCACTGACTGTGCTAGGCACTTGTACAATGTTTTTATAGTACAGCTGGTGTGACAATATAGGTCTTCGCTGATTAACTTACCCACCAGGTTAGAAAGCCATCACTGACAAGGAGGAAAGAACCAGCCAGCTTGGTGTGACAGTCATCAATCAGTGGATCTGAGCAGGAGTGGTAAACAGAGGACATGACAGTACAGAAGAGGGCAGGACACTGGGTTCTGGCTCCAACTCCGTCACTATACTCCGTCACTATGAGAAGGCTAGGCCGGCCAGGGAAGCTTTCGACGATCCTACTTGCCCTGACAGATGAGCAGAAATTAACTGCAAGTCAAGGAGAGGGAAGACATTTCAAATGGGTATAATATGAATAAAGACCAATATAGGAACGGTGATGGTCTGTTCACAGAACAATAACAATGACCAAAAGTTGTGTTTGGGAGTAAAGATACGGTGGCATAGATAAGGTGGTAGCAGGTCACAGAGAATCTTGAAATTTAGACAGAGGACCCCACATGTGAAATACTGGAGAACCCCTGTTAATTGATTTGATCAGTTGGTATGTAAGATAGAATGGAAAGGGGGGAAAACTACAGCCCAGTTTCTGCCAATTCTGTATAACGAACATTTACTTCTTTCAAAATCTGGGAGGAAAAAAATAAGTTAGTTTAAAACAGTTGAAAGAAATAGTTAAAAGGAAAAAAAATCAGGGCCAAATGGGTAGGCTCTTTTGCCTTTGATATCAAATTACAATGTCAAATACAGATGTAAATAAAATGGGGATATTCTGAAGAGATAATCAGAACAAGGATAACTTAGAACACAGACGCATTCTCTAAAGCAGACTGAGAAAACCTGAAAACAGATCATCGGGAAAATAAGCAGGCATCTGAATTCAAGTCAGCTATAAACAGCTTTAGTAAGTCCTATCACACCAGGTGCCAAAATTAGTTAGATAACTTGCAACCAAGAGATGTGAAAATAAGAGTAGAAATAAGGACCTTAAGCCTTATTCTGCCTTTTTAATGAGTAAACAAGGGGCACGGTGCTATGGACGTTTAAGAGAAAGTGAGGGTTTGCCAGTGGGGGAACTAAAAGAAAAGTCACGTTGGAAGAACTGCACCAAGAGCTATGAAGAGGCAGAGATGGAGGTGGCGGGTAGCTGAGAAGGCAAAGAGCAGCATTCGAAGCAAGACCCTAAGGTGGAAGAACTCAAATTTAGTTCAGGAAAAATCAAACTTTTTTGTCTTTTCTGAAGAACCAAGTGCATATCAGAGAGAAACAGAAACAAAGCCTGAAAGATGAAGACTGGTAGATTGAGACAATTATATCTAACTCAACAGAAAAACGGGAGACATTTCAAAGTTTTAAACCTGGGAAGTGCCATTATAATCTGCCCTAGGATTCTAAAGGCAAATTCAAAAGTTCTTGCAAACCATTAGTTTGCCATCTGAATACTTAGGTACAAGTAACAGCTAATCTAAATTTCAGCATCTACTTAAAACTACTCTAATTGGTCATATTACCACTACAAAAAAACAAACCTCAAGTGACATCTAGAAGACAAAGTCAACAAGCAACTTAAGACAAATTAACAAGAAAACTTGGGCTTCCCCGGTGGCGCAGTGGTTGAGAGTCCGCCTGCCGATGCAGCGGACGCGGGTTCGTGCCCCGGTCCGGGAAGATCCCACGTGCCGCGGAGCGGCTGGGCCCGTGAGCCATGGCCGCTGAGCCTGCGCGTCCGGAGCCTGTGCTCCGCAACGGGCGAGGCCACAACGGCGAGAGGCCCGCGTACCACAAAAAAAAAAAAAAAAAAATTAACAAGAAAACTTACGACTAATGTAAACATTCAACTCTTCACAAAGTCCAACTTCTCACACCCAATGTGGTAAGTTTAAATCCTGACTCCTAAGCAAGAATTTCATTTAAAATCTCACTGCCTTTATTTACATACCTGAAAAAGACATGGTATTAATTAGTTAATATAACTAACCACCAAAAGAGGGACTTCCTTCAATCTACAAATCGCCTTTGGTATTACATCCCTGGTGCTATTTTTCTGATTATATAGACGGTTGTAACAAATTGACAACTTCACTTGCTCCCCTTTCCCAAGTAATACTGATATATCTACTCAAATTTATAAGCCCTCTGCCTAGAATACTATTCCCTCATTCTCACCTGGCAAGCTCCCTTCTCATCCTTCAGATATCAGTTTAATCATTCTCTATGAAGCTTTCCCTGACACCCCACATACATTAGGTGCCCCTAATAACGTGCTCTCTCAACACCCTGTACTACTTCTGCCATCAAGATTATCATAAAGAAAACAGAAGGAACAGTGAAAGTTGAAATCCAGAGCTACCACCAGCTCCCTTCCCTTCCTCTACCCTCAGAACACTAGCAGTCTAGCTTCTGTTCCCCCAGGCAAAAGACTGGAGGATTCAACTCTGCAGAAACGGACCAAGCCAAGAAGAAAGACCCAAAGTTAATGAACAGCTGGGAGTCTTTCAGTGAAATGTCCCAGTAGGATCATCCTATAGTTGAGAAGCCCCACTCATGCCCAAAAAGCATCTAATGAGCTTTTTACTGATACAAAAATTGGAGGAATTTTCCCAGGACAACACTCATTTCTCACATCAATTATTAAGTAGTGGGGTGGGGAGGCCCCCAAGACCACCCTCGGGTTTGATAATTTACTAAAAGGACTTCTAGAACTCACTGAAAGCTAAAAAGCTGTCAATATTATACTCACAGTTACGGTTTATCACAGCAAAAGAATATGGATTAAAATCAGCCAAAGAAGAGACATACGAGGCAGAGTCCAGGAGAGCTCCAAACACAGAGATTCCAGCTGTCCCCTCTCAGTGGAATAATGAACAGCTTTAACTCCTCCTGGCAGCAATGCATGGTAATATGCAGAGTACTGCCAACCAAGGAAGCTCATCTGGGCCTCGGCATCCAGAGTTTTTATTAGGGTTTGGTCACAAAGACATGGTTACCGTGCCCCTGATACCCACGACCCAAAGCATTCACCATGAACCACACTGTTAGGTCATCTGGTGTGGCCCAAAACCACTCTTATCAGGCAGGACATTTCAAGGACTTAGAGATTACCTCCCAAAGCCAAAGGCAAAAACTAGAACTCTCTTTAGATAAGACTAAATTCTCTATAGTAATTCTCTAAGTTCCATCCTATTACAGGCAGACCTCAGAGATCCTGCAGGTGCAGTTCCAGACCACTGCAATAAAGTGAATATCGCAATAAAGTCATACAATTTTTTGGTCTCCCAGTGTATATAAAAGTTATGCTTATAGTGTATTGTAATCTATTAAGCGTGCAATAACATTATTTCTAAAAAAATGTATATGCCTTAATTAAAAAATAATTATTGCTAAAAAATGCTAACCATCATCTGAGCCTTTAGTGAATCGTAATCTTTTTTGCTGGTGAAGGGTCCTGCCATGAAGCTGATGGCTGCTGACTGATCAGGGTCGTGGTTGCTGAAGGTTGCAGTGGCTGTGGGAATTTCTTAACATAAGACCACAATGAAGTCTGCCACATCAGTTGACTCTTCCTTTCACCAACGATTTCTCTGTAGCATGCAATGCTGTTTGACAGCATTTTACCCACAGAAGAACTTCTTTCAAAATTGGACTCAATCTTCTTAAACCCTGCTGCGCCTTTATCAACTAAGCTTATGTAATATTCTAGATCTTCTGTTGTCATTTCAAGACTCTTCACAGTATATTCACCAGGAGTAGATTCCATCTCAAGAAACCACTGTCTTTGCTCATCCAAAAGAAGCAACTCCTCATTTGTTCAAGTTTTATCATGAGATTGCAGCAATTCAGTCCTATCTTCAGGCTCTAATTCTAGTTCTCTTGCTATTTCCACCACATCTGCAGTTACTTCCCCCCCGCCGAAGTCTTAGACCCCTCAAAGTCATCCATGGGGGTTGGAATCATCTTCTTCCAAACTCCTGTTTATGTTGACATTTTGACCTCTTCCCATGAATTATGAATGTTCTTAGTGACATCTAGAATGGTGAATACTTTCCAGAAGGTTTTCAATTTATTTTGCCCAGATCCATCATAGGAATCACATGGCAGCCTTACAAAATGTGTTTCTTGAATAATAAGAATTGAAAATCAAAATTACTCCTTAATCCATGTGCTGCAGGATGGATGTTGTTGTCAGCAGGCATGAAAACAACATTAATCTCATTGTACACCTCCATCAGAGCTCTTGGGTGACCAGGTGCATTGTCAATGAGCAGTAATATTTTGAAAGGAATATTTTCTTCTTCTGAGCAGTAGGTCTCACTGTGGACTTAAAATAGTCAGTAAACCGTATTATAAACAGATGTGCTGTCATCCAGGCTTTGTTGTTTCATTTATAGAGCACAGGCAGAGTAGATTTTGCATAATTCTCAGGATTTCAGAATGGTAAATGAGCACTGGCTTCAAACTAAAGTCACCAGCTGCATTAGCTCCTAACAAGAGAGTTAATTAGCCTGCCCTTTGAAGCTCTGAAGCCAGGTACTGACTTTTCCTCTCTAGTTATGAAAGTCCTACATGACATCTTCTTCCAAAATAGGGCTATTTCATCTACACTGAAAATCTGTTGTTTAGTGTAGCCACCTGCATTATTTGAACTAGACCTTCTGGATAACTTGCTGCTTCACCTTGCACTTTGATGTTTTGGAGATGGATTCTTTCCTTAAGCCTCATGAACCAACCTTTGCTAGCTTCAAACTTCTCTTCTGCAGCTTCCTCACCTCTCTCAGCCTTCACAGAATTGAAGAGAGCTAGGGCCTAGTTCTGGATTAGAATTTCACTTAAGGCAATGTTGTGGCTGGTTTGATCTTCTATCCAGACCACTACAATCTTCTCCATATCAGCAAAAAGGCTGCTTTGCTGTCTTATCATTTGTGTATTCACTGGAGTAGCACTTTTAAGTTCCTTCAAGAACTTTTCTTTTGCATTCACAACTTGATTGTTCAGTGCAAGAGGCCTGTCAGCATTCCTCTCTCACTAAGCTTAATCATTTCTAGCTTTTGATTTAAAATGAGAGATGTGCAACTCTTCCTTTCACTTGAACACTTACAGGCCATTGTAGAGTTATTAATTGGCCTGATTTCAATACTGTTGAGCCTCAGGGAATAGGAAGGCCTGAGGAGAGGGAGAGAGACCGGGGAATGGCAGGTCGGTAGAGCAGTCAGAACACACACAACGGTTATTGATTAAGTTTGCCATCTGATATGAGTGTGGTTCGTGGCGCCCCCAAACCATTACAATAGTAACGTCAAAGATTCCAAGTCACAGATTACCATAACAAATATAATAACAATGAAAAAGTTTGAAATATTGCGAGGGTGACCAAAACGTGACAGAGAGACAAGAAATGAGCAAATGCTGTTGGAAAAACGGTGAGGATAGACTTGCCCGACGCAGGGTTGCCACAAACCTTCAATTTGTAAAAAGCACAACTTCTGCCAAGTACACTAAAGTGCAATAAAACAAGGCATTCCTATATTTCATTTTCCCTCTATTTCAGAAATGTCATCAGAAAGTATACCATTATACTCCTGAAAGGCACAACATCTCCTTTCTATAGACCACCAGAACTTACATTCTGGACTCAGACTTAACATATGGACTTACAATATAACTGACATTTCACCATATCCCAGACGCTTTGCTTTGTAAGGATAGCAGAAAAAAAATCTAAGAAGCAAGAAGACAAAAAGTCCTTTACATTTTCTTTTACACTCTACCTAGACTATTTTTTGCCTTTATATAACAGACTCACTCTATCAGCCTAAATCAAGCATTGGTTCTCCAGTCTCTATACCTGTTACTTTGCCAGGCAAAGCAAGTTAGGAACCATCATGGGCTCACATATGCTTGTCGAATTTGGAAACCACATGTTTTTCAGACAAATTAACATCTTAAATAAATTTGTTAATAGTTTCCCATATTACAAGACATTTCATTGCCAAGATCTTGGTTTTACCACTCTACTGTACACTCTCGTAAAGACACATCATAAAACTTACTAAACCATACGTGGATTTCCAAATACTTAGCCATTCAATTCAATGTACTCTGAGAAAACTTCTAAACAGCTTCTCCAAGCCCCTAAGTGTGCCTAGTGTTCAGAAGCAATCGTTAGACCTCAGAGAAATTCATCAAGCAGCTGGAAAACTTTGGCCCCCTATTGGTAAAGATCCATCTCTCAGTCCTTTGAGAAGATCTGATTAATTACTCTAGGAGCTAAGAGCCTCAGAGAAAACCTATTTAACTCTTTCCTCTCGACGAGAGACTTGATTACAGACTTTCCTAAATTAAAATCTGAAAGCATCCCAAAATGCTCTGGGCATTTTATTTTTTTTAATAGAAAACATTATTCATAAAGCTGCTACCCATCCTGGACGTCATGATAGTCACACAAGCTAGTCTGCAAGGATCCTTACACGGTAGAACAGACCTGCACACAACTAATCCTATCAAAATATCATAAGCATAATTTAAAGGCTACATAATAGAACTAAAAATAATAATAAAAACTACTTCATTTAAATTTAAATAAGTATGTTAATCTCCCCCCAAAAAAGAAAGAATAAATATGTTAATGGAAGTTTGTGAGTTCATATTATTCCTGACACTTCACCTTTCAGGCAAATACTTTTTAAATGACCTCTGGAGAATCACTACGATTTTGCTATTAAAATTTGTTTATTTCGGGCTTCCCTGGTGGCACAGTGGTTGAGAGTCCGCCTGCCGATGCAGGGGACGCGGGTTCTTGCCCCGGTCCGGGAAGATCCCACATGCCGCAGAGCGGCTGGGCCCATGAGCCATGGCCGCTGAGCCTGCGCGTCCGGAGCCTGTGCTCCGCAACGGGACAGGCCGCAACAGTGAGAGGCCCGCGTACCGCAAAAAAATAAATAAATAAATAAAATTTGTTTATTTCGATTTTGAAACCAATGTCCACTTTTACCAAAAAAAATAGCCATTCTCAAGTAATAGTGTATAGCACTTGTCTGTGATTAGTTACCTAAAATAGTCATAAGATGGCACCAATGAGACTTATCCAATAAACACTCTACAGTCTGGCTATTTATCAGTTTTCAAAAACGCTGATCACCAAAAATAAATAAATAAATAAATAAAAATAAAAGAACTTAGGATGGATAAATTCCCATTGGGGGGAAAAGCCCCCAATGATAACTACCTTTAATATATTTCCATATGAAGGGAAGCAAATCACTATAAAGGTAGTACTGAGTACAAACTTCAACCCCATTACACTCTAGCATACACTGGGGCTCCAGCTGCCCTAGACACTTTGAACTTCTCCCTCACAACCCCATGTTATATTCCAGTTGGCAAATATCCTTGTTCACAATCATTTATTCTTCAGCGCTGAGGTCAGAACCTTCCAACATTCCTATTATATCCTGTGTAAAACGAAGGGTAAGTAATCCTTATTGTAGCTCACAACGTTCCAGGCACCATGCCTGCTGCTCGACATGTAATGCCTCATTTAAGCTTCACCCTGTGGCCTAGCTTTTATTCACGTTTTTTTAGGTGTGAAAACTCAAAAATCATGGGTAGAAGAATCAGGATTTGAATAGCAGGCAGTCTGACTTCAAAGGCCAATTTCCTTTCAAAAAAGTGGCTATACTGGACTTCCCTGGCAGTCCAGTGGTTAGGACTCCGCACTTCCACTGCAGGGGGCCCAGGTTTGATCACTAGTTGGGGAACTAAGATCCCACACACCGTGCAGCGCAGCCAGAAAAAAATAAAAAAAATAAATAAAAGGCTATACTTCCCAACATATATATTTATTTGCAGAAAAGTTTAATCTGGGTGGTCTCGAACTACATACCCAAATTCTCAAACTGGGACAAGAGTTCAACCTTTGAACCCAAAGTGAACTAAGTTTTGAAAGAAAAATAAAATTTTTTTAAAAAACATTTATTGCATAGCTACTGTACGTACCACACATGCCTTCTATCACCTTCTCACTACCTTATTTGCAGAAAATATCAAACGCTTTCCACATCCCTACATACCACAGTCGCCCACTCTCCAGTAACGCCTTTATCTATGTTTAAATACATATATTTAAACACATGCAGAAGGAGCTTGGGATGCAGGTGTACCCCTAAAACAGCAGGCATCTAACATGTGCTAAAATATGGATGAAGAAGATGTAGCACATATATATATAACGGAATATTACTCAGCCATAAAAAGGAACGGAAGTGAGTTATTTGTAGTGAGGTGGATGGACCAAGAGTCTGTCATACAGAGTGAAGTAAGTCAGAAAGAGAAAAACAAATACCGTATGCTAACACATATATATAGAATCTAGAAAAAAAAAAAAAACTTCTGAAGAACCTAGGGGCAAGATGCAGACCTACTAGAGAATGGATTTGAGGACACGGGGAGGGGGAAGGGTAAGCTG
>NC_041219.1:64250612-64327791 GCF_002837175.3 Physeter macrocephalus | reverse complement strand
TGTATATGTATAGCTGATTCACTTTGTTATAAAGCAGAAACTAACACACCACTGTAAAGCAACTATACTCCAATAAAGATGTTAAAAAAATAAAACACCCTGACTGTAAGCAGACAGGGCTCCAGTTGACACTGCCTTCCAAAACCAACAAACCAAGCTCGTCACATTATGAAGCACCATGACTGCCAACACTGCCTGGGAACCTCTGTTCAAAACTGAATTCGAGTGGCAATCACCACGTGCTGGGTGCTGATTCAAAACACTGCTTCCCACAGCAGCACCTGATCGCCTCTGCAATTTCTCTTCGGAAAGAAGTTCTTTTGTGGCACAGGTTTTTAACGAGGGGGCTGGTTTTGCCGGTGCTTTGAGATGCTCTGGGACAAGTCATCAAAAACGTGAAAGCACCAGCACCCCTACTTTAAACAAGAAGTGATTAGACTTGCCAACTCGGAGGTTAGGCTGAATCAGCTCTACAAGAGCATCTCTGCAGCCACGATCCTCGGGAAGCATTCCCCCTGGGGGTGCACCCCAGGAACACAGACCCCCTCCCCAATCCACCCCCCACCCCCGCCTGCTCCAGAACTGGAAGCACCTGTTGCAGTCACGTGGCTGAGTCAGCTCTCCACAGGAGCTGGATCTGGTCCAAGTTTCGCACACAAGGCTACTCCGGTCTGCAGGGGCGGATTTAACAGCTACAGACCTAGAAGACTGAGAGACTTATGTAAGGTCAACTATACCCAGCAGAGTGGACAGAAGTCAAAATGGCAAGATTTCGGGAATAGCAAGAAGGCTCCCCACCACCCAATGTTCCCTCTGCTTAAATGTTTCAAATTGCACAGCTGTCATTCCTGGGTACTTATTAAAGGTAACTTGCCTAGGAAAAGTGGCTCTTTACACCATCAATCTCTCACACGTTGGTGGGAAGGGAATTTTCTGTTCTTCTCCCAGACAGCTCTTAAACAAGGGGAAAGGCACCCTCCAAACAGACAGCTCAGGGGAAAGCTCACAGCAAGAGGCAGGTGCCCCAGAGGCAGAATTTCCCCTGCTCCATAAGCAGTATCCGTAACACCAGCTGACTCTTGATTACCCAGGGGTTAATGATCCAAACAGGTTGCTCCAGGCCCCTGGCCTTTTCCTGTTCTCACTGCTTGCCCATGGCATGTCCACCATATAATCCAAATTATAAATATATAAAAAGTTGAATTTTAAAGTAATCATTTTTTGTCTCTTGTTTTTAAACCCCTGTATAAGAGGAATAATGAGTAAGAATTTTAAAATTATTAATTAAAATAACATTTGGAGATTATCTATAGAGTTCCTGTCTGCCTGCATTGGTTTCCAATTCAGACTGGTAATTAGCAGTTGGTCGTATATGGAATGTGAGGTTATATGAAGAATAACAAACATAAGTACGAAAAATTAAAAATAAGTATATAAAGAGGCAAGGTAGTTCTCAGGTTAAGAGCAGTCTCCCAAGTCACACAGACTAGGGCTGAGACCCAGCCCACCACTCTTGCCAGCTATACTATTATAGGCAAGATGCCTTACCTCTCAAAACCCAGCCCCCTCACTTTGTAAAATCAGGATAAAAATGGTACTGACTATATAAAATTGTTGGGAGGAAGAAAGTACAGGCTAATGCATGTACTTAGCTATATGATTTTGTATATTTTAAGGACTCAATCAATACTAACTTTTATTGTAATGGTATTCATAGTACCATCTTCATGAAAGCAAGAGCATCTCCCTTTCAAAATATTCTAAGCAAACCAAGTTTAACTTTGTCAGCCTGATAATGATCAAGTAGTTCTGTAACAATACGGTTTTCTAGAGATATCTATCAAAGTAGTAGGGGCAAAATTGTATGATGTCAGTTTGGATTTACTTTCAAATACTATAGCAAAAAGGGGGACTAGTAAAGCAAGTGTGGCAAACTATGACTGTTGAATCTAGGGGCTAGGTATATGGTTCATTACCGCAATCTCTCCATCTCTATGAATGTTTGAAAACCTTCCTAATAAAAAGGTAAAAAACAGTCAACTGGTCTGTCACAGATATTTATTAAGAACACTCCAGGAGGGCTTCCCTAGTGGCGCAGTGGTTCAGAATCCGCCTGCCGATGCAGGGGACACCGGTTCGTGCCCCGGTCCGGAAAGATCCCACATGCCGCAGAAAGGCTGGGCCTGTGAGCCATGGCCGCTGAGCCTGCGCCGTCCGGAGCCTGTGCTCCGCGACAGGAGAGGCCACAACAGTGAAAGGCCCGCGTACCACAAAAAAAAAAAAAAAAAAAAAAAAAAAAAAAAAGAAGAACACTCCAGGATCCCAACACAGAACTGGTGCCATGAGATAAAAGGCCCGCGTACCACAAAAAAAAAAAAAAAAAAAAAAAAAAAAGAAGAACACTCCAGGATCCCAACACAGAACTGGTGCCATGAGATAAACTAACTATTGTTTTTAAAAAAAAATCAGGCAAGCAGCAACTGTACCTTTCCGGCATGTCACCAAGAAGCACAGGCTAAGTAAAGAGAAGGGCTCTGATCTGTGAATAGAGATTTCACAGCATCACAGATGGCGTTTATGCACCCGACTCACTGGAGAGCCTTAGCCTTTCTTAACCACAGTTCCTCATCTGAACCAGAGAACAAATAATAAATCTGAATGACTACTTTCTCATTCCTCCCAGGAAAGAACTAAAACCCTTCCAAATGCATCAGAAAAAACCTGTTTCATTATACATGATGGATGCCTTAGGGCATTAAGGCTTAATTCTCTTGCAGACCCCAACTGTGGAAGGCCGCTGGAACCTCCACTCAGAACCCTCTTGCTCTTAGTTTTCTCACAATTCTAGAAACCTCGATGCTCTTGTTTCTAGCCTAGTGCATATTCAAAATGGCAAATCAGAAGGTGGAGATCTCCATAGCAGAAGAGTGACATCCTGATCACACGAGAGGAATCAAAAACTGTATTAAAAATACACTCAGTGAACCAAAAAAGCAGAGCAGCCCAGGCACTTCAGAGAAAAGTGGCTCTGAAAACCTCAGGAGTCCATTTATACCTTTTATTCCTAAAAGTTAATATTTACTGAGTACTTACAAGGACTTAACATGCTTGTAATGATGATCCTCCAAGTCGCAAAAAACAATTAAATTTTACCCAGTGCACTCTACTTCACACAGAGACTAAACCTTCAGAGTTCTGCTTCTCCACGGTATGATAGTGGGCAAGTTTAATTTCATTCTATTTATACATTTTTTGAAAATTTCTATGATGACTATATACTACCTATTAGGCAAAAACATCTTTTAAAGATACTTAAGTTTCAGAAAATTTCATCCTAAATGGCATAAATTTTAAACATTTTTCATTCATACTTTGAAAGAGTAAAACCTCCACACTGATTCATTTTCCAAAGTTTTCAGATAGGTATGCCTCTTATGTAGGAGTTATCACCTTTGGTGTTAAGGAACAGGTAATCAACATGGTGAGAAGCAAAGTTACAGAGAAATAAAACATCAAAATAATTTAAAAGACATCTACTAAACAAGAGGAATAAGAGAAGGTTTCAGGAGAGTGGAGGGATTTAAGCTTGACCTCCAAGGGGGAAGGTGTGGGTAACAGGAACAGGCCAAATGATCCAGGATCCTCAAAGAGAGAGCAAAATGTCTGGGCTTCACACAACAGGCATTGTAAGTTGCTAGAAAAGGCACTAATGCTTCTTTATTCATTCACTTAACAAACACTAATAAAAACAATTACAGGCACCATGAAAACTACTGTTCTATGTAATATGAGGGACACAGAGACCCAACAAACACAGATGCTACCCTCGAGCAGCTTATTATATAAAGCATCACTACAACATGCAAACACAGGACAGAAATTAGTAGGTGCCATAAGACAAAGCAAAGGACCTTGGGAGATGAGTGGTGAACAGCAGAGGAAACGAAGCAAGCCTTTAACAGAGGAGGTGAAATAATGAAAGCTGTATTTTCGGAAGATTACTGGAATAATGGCTACCATTTATTGGTCACTCATCAAGTTAAGCATGATGTAACTATATTTCTCATTGAATATTCACACTAATTCTGCCACGAAGACATCAGGTCCATTTTATAGATGAAGAAACTGAACCTCAGAGGTTAAAATACTTATCCAAGGTCACACAGCACATGTCAGGGCTAAGATTCAAACAGGTCTCTATGATTCCAAACTCAAGCTATTTCTACGATGCCGTATATAAAATCTTTAGAGTGAAAAGCATATTTACTTAATTCAACTATTTGACATGCAACTTTAACAGATTTTAACAGACATTTCCACTTCCAGTCTTGTAAGAATTCCTATGTGGCTAAACCCATTCATCACCTCCTGACAGCACTATTTTTTTCTTTTTAATATATGGTTCAGTTACTTAAAAGGATTCATTCTTTTTTTTTAACTTTTTATTTTATATTGGAGTATAGTTGATTAACAATGTTGTGTTAGTTTCAGGTGTACAGCAAAGTGATTCAGTTATACATATACATGTATCTATTCTTTTTCAAATTCTTTTCCCATTTAGGTTGTTACATAATATTGAGCAGAGTTCCCTGAGCCATACAGTAGGTGACAGCACTATTTGATTGTCCCCCCAATTCAATTACGCCTTTCCACTAAAGACCGCAATTACATTAATTTGACTAAGTCAGATTTTATATTTTTCATGAAATGGAAATACATCTTAAAGGAGCCAAATAATCGAAATAGCAAGTATGAGAAGAAAAGCGTAATTTGTTCTATTTGAACAAAAAACTATAAGGAAAAGTTTAATCAAATATGGATTTTCCTGGGGCAGATGAGAAAGACCACGGTCATGACCTAGATATGCGACAGAATGAGCGAAGTGTAGGAACAGAAGAAAAGAGGAAGAGGTGAATCTACGAGGTACTTTTTATGAATGAAACACTAAGACTATGATCAATACTCTGCCATGCAGAGGAATGAATACAAAATAAAAGGCTCTGCTTGCATGAAAGACTTGTGAAGTCCAGATGTACATTCATGAAACATCTAGAGAGAAAGAAAATACATAATAATGTATTTCATTATGTCCAATCATCACAGAATGGGGGCGGGGGGGATACAAACTGATCACTGGAACTTAGAGCCTTGAAAGCCCGGGAGGACTGTGTTGACCAGAGAAGGAGGGAAAGGTATGAATTCCAAGCACAGAGACCATCGCAGACCTACAGTTCCACAGAATGGTAACTCTAAGTAATGACCAGAAGACTCAAAGAAGTTCAGAACCAGGACTCTCAGAGATCAGGTGTCTGTATTTTGTTTTGTTTTCTCAATAGACTTCATTCTTTAGAGAAGTTTGAGGTTCCCAGCAAAACTGAGTGGAAGGTACAGAGACTTCCTATTTACTCCCCGCCCCACACAGGCATACCCTCCCCATTATCCATGTCCCCCGCCAGAGTGGCACATTTGTTACAACAGATCAACGAACATTGTCATATGTCTGTTTCACCAATTTGGAAAGCACAAGCCAGGGCACTGGAGTCCCCTACCCAAGGTCACATGGCCAGATGCTGTCAGAGAAAGGACCAAAATGCCTGGGTCCCAATCCTGTATCCTTTCCGGATAAACCACAATGCACTGGGTGAAGTATACATGGCCAAGTACAGATCCGCCGACATTCAATCCACAGGATGCCTGATTTCACTTGACCTGTAAACGTACTCCTGTCGGCACCAAAACAATTTAACTCTCTTTCAGAAGCAGGGAGAAGTCAGCTTTTTCTCTGAGGCATCTTCCGTATTATTAGCACCAATGCCTAATGTCTAGACTCTACATGCTAATCACTAAGTCCCACAGCTTCTCTATTTTATGTAATTACTGGCATAATATTACAACCAGTCAAACAATATTCATCTGCAGAATGAAACTGTGATTTTTTTCTTCCTGGAGCCAGATCCATGAGGTGTTTTCACTGAAAAAACCCATACGAGATCTCTGCCTCACGCAAGATATTTCCCACAGTATTTTTAAATGTTAGTAATAAATATCAGTACAATGTTGACGGGTCCATTGTTTGAAACAGGGCAACTGCATATCCCAAGGATGAGCAAAGTCTGCTTTCCCTGGCAAGAGCAAAGCTCTGTGCTTTCCCAGTGACACTTCAAAGTTTGATGAAGAGAAGTTTCTCAAGGGTGGGGCCTCCCAACTTCTATGGCCCTGGTCTCTTTCACAAAGACGTGGATAGTGCTGAGTTCGCTCTAGGTACTCTACATATATGTGCTGGATGGAAGGGTTTGAGAGTATAATAATAATTACCTCCTGAAGAGTCAAAACTTTTTGAAAAAGGAAAATAAACTCTGCTTATAAAGATACAAGACTAAAATACATTTCTTGTTTCTTTGGAAAATTATCAGAAGCATTTCAGTTTCTCCCTAAATACTGAAGAAAAAAAAAAAATCTCCCCCCAAAATGCCAAAATATACAGAGCTGGAGCTACTTTGCCAAATATAAACATATAGAGGATTGTCCCCTTCCTCCTTGAGTCCACAATACAAACTTAATAATCTCCAAGGAAATATGAATATGTTCTTTCTCCCACCAGAAGATTAACTAAATTACTCTTTCTGGTAGACAATATCACATCTTCAGGTATTGGGATCTTTAGGGTCTGCCCCCTCCAGTCTCTGAGACCATGGAGAAGATACTCTAGGATACGTTTCCAAAATCATCATCAGGACCGCTGTTCGACTATATTTTTCCCTTTAGCCACTGGCATTATTTGAATAAAATATGCTCCATTTCAGATACAATGCACTTTTCAGATATATACACCTACTTATCTGCCTTACACTCCTGATTTTTCCCATATGCCTTCACAATATGCTTTGCACGTTTGGTGACATATTTCGAATAGAAAATAAAAGGCTAAATTGTCCCCAAATTTGCTTGCAGAAGCTTTGGTAACCAAATACAAAAAACTATGACATATAAAAGATATTAACGTAAAGGTAAAAGTGACAGAGTAAGGATTTCTCAAAAAAGTAATCCAGTCGTCCCTCGGTATCCACAGGGTTCGTCCCGGGAGTCCCACGGATAGCAAAATCTACGGATGCTCAAATATCTTACAGAAAATGGCACGGTACAATCAGCCCTTCAGGGATGTGGAACCCACGGATACAAGCCAAGTGAATACAGTAACGGAAGATTCCCTGAAACTCTAATTGATCTGGGTCACTCTGGCTTACTGCAGGTTCTAAATCTGCAGTGTTCATGAGAACCATCTGGGGAGCTTGTGAAATGTAGATTCCTGGGCTCCTCCTCTCATATGGGTAACAAAAGCTATTGCGGAGCTCAGGAATCTGCATTTTTAACAAGCATCTCAGGTGATCCTGATTCAGGGCCAGAGCCCAGCCGAGCTCCTACAAAGCTAACGGTAAATGGAGGTAACGCAATGTATTGGAATAAATCAGCAAAGACAGAGCCTGAGTCTCAAGTCCAGTACTGCCTCTAACCAGCCCTGTAACCATAGCTTTACCTTCCTTAGGTCTCCATTTACTCGTCTGTAATACATGGTATTATCTGTGAGACTGATATCTAAGATGCCTTCCTGCTGTGATACTGTGACATGTTTAAAAAAAAAAAAAAAGAGGTAGCTTTATAAATGCGGACACTATTTATTTCCCTAGGAAACAGTGTTTGCCATATTCCTAAGTAATGTTTATACAAGGATCTCTACATCAGAGATAATAGTCTGTAGACCTTAAACATGCCAGACACCTAGTTCAATGCCAAATGTTAGACATTGAATGAAATCTCACACACACACACACAAACACACCTCTACCTTGTGGCCATGGGGCAGGAGTTGTGTCCACTAGGTTTCAGTTGCAAAGCTTACCTGAATCTGAATTACAAGAGCAGTTAATTTGGATATTTTTACCAGACATTAAACACCACAATCTCGACATTATTAACCACATTCCAGGAGAACAAAAGCACCACTTAAGTGGCGCCTTTTTAGGAAGTAATTACCAGAGGCTGCTCTTATCTCAGACTTTGCTTTAGGGGAAGTAGGCCTGACTCTACAAAGACAGAAGTTCCAGCCTGGGAGAGTCTCAACACTTAAAAATCTGTATAGTTTGCTGGAGCGGAGATGAAACATTTATCCTTCCCGTGCGACCACTTTAGTTTCCAGGGAAATCACTATTAATGGCTGAGGCAGGCAGAGGAGAGGTACATCCGCAGATGCACACACACCACACACCAAAGTTAACTGAAAAATTTCAAAGTGGCTTTTTATGCCTTTAACTCAAAGATGAACACATTTCAAGGTGACCCAATCCTCCAGTGACAGGCAGCGTTTTAAAAGGGCCAGCGCTCTCCTCTTAAACAATTTCTAGTGACACGTCTAAATCGCATCCTCCAGGGCTCTCTCCGCTTTCTCGTTGGCTAGTCTTTCTTTCCCCGCAGAGGTATCCCATTTCAAAGGAGCGCTTGAACTTCGTCTTCCCTCCTAACAATTAAAATCCACAGAGCTGGGGCTTCCCTGGTGGCTCAGCGGTTGAGAGTCCGCCTGCCGATGCAGGGGACGCGGGTTCGTGCCCCGGTCCGGGAAGATCCCACGTGCCGCGCAGCGGCTGGGCCCGTGAGCCATGGCCGCTGGGCCTGCGCGTCCGGAGCCTGTGCTCCGCAACGGGAGAGGCCACAGCAGTGAGAGGCCCGCGTACCGCAAAAAAAAAAAAAAAATTCACAGAGCTCAGATGCTTTAAAAAAAAATTTGTTTTTTTTTTTAATTAACAGGCACCATGGAAAACTTTTAATTATTTAATTATACAATAAACCCAAATGATTATAGTTCTTTCTGTTTACCAAAACAGTATCAGAATAATAAAACACAGCCTCATCACTCATGCTTATAAGCAAATGGTAAAAGACTTCTAAGGTAAAATCAAAGTTTGAGTTCAGAAAAGGATGCCCAATTTAAAACCTAAAAGCGTACACGATCATTATATTGACTCCATGGATGAATTTCATACATAGAATACAAAGGGTTTTTTTCTTCTTGCTTCACTAAAATATTACTGTTAGCCATGACAGAAGGAGAGGATTACACTAGAAATCTGAAAATTGGGTTCCTATAGTTAATGAAACATGCTAGGCTGTTTTGCGTAAGTTCCTTTGCAGAAACTCCTCCCTGTCAAAAACATCCTTTCCAAAAACCTCCCCTGGACTATGTAAATTCCTCCATCACCTTCCAATCTGATTACTTCTATGTGGTCACCTGTATCCTCCTGTGATGATGTACATGACAGTGTCCCTTCGTTGATTGTCAGCTTCAGGAAAGCAGAGACCAGGCTTTGGTCACTCTGGTATCCCAGCCATTACCATGAGCAACAAGTAACCAGTGCCAGGAACGGCAGGAACTCTACTTTGTTTTTGGGGGGTTTATTAAAATGTGTATAAGTTTATAATACATAAGAATAAATTTTATAAATGTATTCTGGTCCCCTCCCCTCCTAAACAACTGTCCTAACCCCTCACCCCGGGAGGGTGGGAGTCATTTGAGCCAGGTCAGGAGAGGGATTCACTATGGCCCAGAGTGGGCTATGGGAGCCCAACAAGCTAGGGGGCCACTTAAGCACGGGGGGTAGGCCAGAGTCCAATCGCAACACAGAGGGTGTCTGCACGAAGGGAAAGGGTAGCCAGACATGGGAGTCGAGACAAGCAGGAAAAGGAGGCTATCTACATGGATGGGCAGCCTGGCCCAGAGAGCCACAGACCTGCTGGGGGGTATCATTGTGGGCAGCAGCCTGATGCAGGCAGTTGGAGCCCAGGCTGGATGAAGGTACCCAGCTCAGAGCGTCAGAACCTAAGTCAAGAAGAATGTCTACTTGCCGAGGAGTATGTACAGCCCAGCATGTGAAGGGTTTCAAATATGCAAAGAGAGAAAAATGGAATAAATCCGTGGTATTGTACTGGAATTGGAGGAATCAGTCTGAACTCATGGTTTTCACTATATAGAGAGATATAGATAGATGAGAAGTAGACAGTTACAGAAGTAAATGTGTGGGTGTATGTGTGTACACATTCTCTAGCTCTACCAAGTAAGGGGTTTAGGAGCAGAGACATTCCAGTCACCATGAGCATACCTACCGCCCAGATCATGGCATCTAAATACCATTATCCACTGAAAGAAACATTCCTTGGAGAAAGAGCTGACTCTAGTGCTGGGGCAGGGAAAGTATAAGCCTGGGACACCCTGTTAAGCCAAAAACGAATGAAGTACTTCAAAAATAATGGCACACGTCAGAAAGAGAGAGAAGCTAGGATGAAGGGGCTCACCTTAGCAAAATCTAAACAATTTGAATATTAAATAATAATAGTAACAATTACAACCCATTTGGAAAAAATAGGAAACCTCAAATATATACTAATATAAACAAACACAAATAAATTGAAAACCTGCAGAGAAACAGGGTACTTAAATAGTTTCAAAGTACCACCACACAAAATACACATGAATTACAAAGGTTAAAAAGTAACTTTACAGTGATGAAGCCTAGCAGACAGCAGCACCTTAATCGAATAATCACAATGAACACCATCAATAATGAGACAATTCAATATCATGTGCTACCTAACAGGATGCAATGAGAAGAACACAGCATCATTTCTGTGAAATTCCTGCCAGAGATGCATAATCTGAATCTAACCACGAAAAAAACACTGCAAACAGGAATGGAGGAACATCCTATAAAACAACTGGCCCATATGCTGCAAAAGTCAGTGAAACACTGAGCAATCATTTCAGCCTGAAGATTAAAAAGACACGACAATTAAAGGCAACATATGATTGTGAAACAGATATTTTTGAAATAAAAAACATTGTTTGGACAACTGGCCAAAGGTGAATGAAGTCGGTGGACTGGATGGTAATAATGTATCCATATTAAAGGCCTCACTTTGAGGACTGCCGGGTTGTTGCACCCTTTGAGGAAACTGTCCTTACCCATAGGAAATACTCAAGTATCCAGAGGTGGTGATGCATCATGTCAGTCAACCGTGTTCCTCAGCTAGTTCAAAAGAAAAAGGTCTTTCTACTGCGCTTACAACTTTTCTAAAAGTTTGACATTGCTTTAAAGTTAAAAAGAAAAAAAAAAAGTACAGCAAAAAACTTTTGTTATTCTGGTTTATAATCAATACAGGTTTCCCCTACTATCTGAAAAGTAGAGGGCTCCTAGGAAACCTTTGGTCAGCTGAATTGGCACAAAGTGAAAAGTATCACCCACTTTCCGAAAGTTCTCATCATGCCATTTTGCTTTTATGGAAGACCTATACTAGTAGGTCTAATAACTTTTCGTAAAAGCAAAAATCCTTTTGAATTTCTTTCCGTTAGAGATAACAGGTACTAATGCAGGCATTTCATAAGTGAAGTGGCGTAAGGTAACCAAGTGCAGTGGGATACCTGTACTCAGTGGAAGATAATAAATTCATCATGTGTAAGATCAGAATTACATAAAAATAATTATTTTCATATTATCTTTCTTCCCTAGTACCTAGAATATTACATACATACACAGAGGCAGCTATGGTGTAAAGCAAAGAATAAAGAACTTGTACTCAGATGTTCTGGATTTGAATCATTACCTATGAAGTGAAAATAACAACTCACCCCAAAGGATTACTGGCATAATTAAAAGAGGTAATGTTTGCAAAAGTATCACATTAAACCTAAAGAAAAATACATATACTAAGTATTAAAGAGAAAAAATATTAGATTCCAAGATAAAATCCACACTAATTTAAAATATGGCACAAATCAATTTTACAGTTAAGAAGAAATCTCCAGTTAACTCCACTTGGGAAATCCCCTGAAGAAATATAAAAAATTTTTAATTCTATTCTTACCTAATCTTCAATGGCCTTCTGTCTCACAAAAAATAAACAACAAAAGGGATTCTGGAAAGGTAATTCATGTTGTTTCTCACCTGAAATCTATAGACTCCTTAAACTGCTTTGTTTATAACTAAAGAGATTCCAGTTCTCAGGAAACTATAAAAAGAGGTCCCAAAATTAGAAATCAAAAAAAACAAACCAAAAAAAGACAAAAAACAAAGACAAAAAAGTCACCTCAAATCAACAAAACATAATTATCAAAATTTTTCTCGATCTTCCTTTCTTTCTTTCTCTCTCTCTCTTTCTTTCTCTTTCTACACCTAAAGATCACATCAAGAGACAGGATTGGTTTTTAAACCCAGGAAGCCAAAGTAAGCCCAAAGACTAGAGTATGAGAGCTGGGGTTTTCAAAAATACAAAGAGACAAGAAAAAGAAAACCAACCAACCAACAAAAAAAACCCCTGACCACTTGGAGCTCACTCCCAGGTCCCCACCCCATGATGCTCTGAGGCACATCAGCACACCTACCTGAAGAAAACCCAGAGGAAGGCTGGCTTTAAGATGCCACCCGAGAAAATTTCTTATTCAGTTACATCTAAGCCTACTCTCATAATCCACCAAAGTTTGGATGTTTCCATTCTCCCTCAGGATAAACTTCATCTTCCCCCAAACAAATTGCAATGGTTAAGATGTGGGTTATGCAACAAGACCTACTGTATAGCACAGGGAACTCTGCTCAATATAATGTAACAACCTAAATGGGAAAAGAACTTGAAAAAGAATAGATACATGTATGTGTGTATATGTATATATATATATATATATATATATATATATATGTACACCTGAAACTAACACAACATTGTTAACCAACTATACTCCGATATAAAATAAAAAGTTAAAAAAAAAGATATAGGTTATGGTAATAAAACAAAAATCTTTCACATAGACACAGGCAAATCAAAGCTAAGAAAGTCACAGTAAAACTATTCACTAGCTATCGACTTGCCTTCTCTTACATCACAGATCGAGTGTCCCAGGCAGCACCAATAGACCAATTGCAGTGGTGAAGCACGTAGTGTTAGCACCAAACTAGGTGTGAATTCTGGCTCTGCCACATTAGCTCTGCCTAACTGGCTTTTGGCAAGTTACTTCAAACTCTCTATACCTCAGTTTGCACATCTGTAGAACAGAGATCATAATAAAATCTTCACAGGGCTGTTGTGAAGACTAAATGAGATAATGCAAAAAGCACTCAGTATAGTACCTGGCACAAAACTAAAGCTCTATGGTAACCACCATCATTATACCCAGCACCTAGGCATAGTGTCTAGTGTTAAATAAAGAATTATTGTGCAAGCAACCCATGCTTTGCCTAACTTTAAAGTTTAAGATTCCAGTCAAAAAAAAGTTTTTTTAACTTTTCTAAGATAACTTTGCAGTGCAAAAATCACCACCACCAAAATCAGAAGCATTCTACACCAAAGTTATGCCTTAGCACAAGTGGCAGAAATGAGCTACTTATATTTTGATTCTCATCTAGGTTCTTAAAGGGAAAATAAAAGTTACAAGGCCAAGAGGGCCAGAACTCTGTTATGGCAACTCATTTATGGTACAGTTTAGGCACAACTATCTAATTTCTTAAATAGACAAAAATAAATGCAAAGTAACTGCATATCACATTTGCACTTATTTTAATTGTAGTTTTGGCTCCATGCCCAGCTAGGGATCGGACCTAGCTCTGTGAAGGCAGGGACTACCCTTGTCCATCTTGTATCCCCAGAGCCCAGGGTAATACTACCCAGTTCACAATCGGTACTCAATAACTACTTTTTGGATAACAGTGCTTCGTAAAATACAAAATCCCGTCTTGCTTCTTGGTTTGGCCACTAATCCAAAACTGATCTCGTTTATCTGTATTTTAAGCAAATAAACTGCCCTTTCTGTTTGTTCTGACTTGGATTGCAAAAAAATGCCCCTACGGAGCAAAACATTCCTCAGTAATCACGGTCCCTGATCATTCCAATTGTGGATATATGCCTAAAACAATCTCTTTTTACTGCAACATAGAAATTCACAGACTCGTCCCCATCCCGTCCCAGTTAAAAATCAGTTTTCAATTAGTTTTTTTCTGTTTTTCAGATATCTTTGAAAATTTCCTTTCTGAACACAAGACCTTACAGATATACAGACAGATACAGAGCAGAGACCCTTAGAAGTCACCTAATACAACATCCCCATTTTCCAGATGCCTCCAAAGAAAATCACATTTGAAAGGAAGCCACACTGCCAACATCCTCCTTAAGCCTCTTGAGATCTCTTTAAAGACAGAAGTAACAAAATCGAATTGTAACGTTATTCAGAAAAGATGGAGAAGGTAGAGACTGCACATGCACAGCACCTGTCCACACACAAGGGCCCAGGTGGACACCCCAGTGCTCCCAAGCAAGGAGTAGTTCTAAATTCACTCCTGCATTCAGCAGGCATGTTTGTGGGCCTTCCATGTGCCAGACACTATCCTAACTGCCTGGGATACATCAATGAAGAAAAGAAAGATCACTGCCCCTGCTGCACCTACAGTTTAAGCAAAACTTAACAGGCATCTAGCAGAATAAGGAAAAGAATATCATCAGTCCATTTCAATAGAATACAAAGGGCCAGAAGCACTCCATAGAGCCATAAAGATCTTTAAGCCAGTGGTTCTCAAATCTGAGTGCATTTCAGAACCACTTTAAAACCACCAGAATGCCAGGCCCCACCCCCAGAGTAGCTAGACCAGATTTAGGGTTCTTTTTCCTTCTGATTCCAAACTGGTCAAGCCTTCTCCATAGGCGGACACAGCTGTTACCTACCCACTTAACGGCAAACACTGCCCAAAGTAAAAGAGGTTTTTAGCTTTATGTATAAGTTGGAGAAAATCAGAAATTAATGTTTTAAGTAGAAAATATCTTAAACAGATAGGATTGATCACTAACCACTGACATAAAAATGAACATTAGAGGGTCTGTTCTTTCTTTCTCATGTCCAATGGGTCCATAAAAGAATGTTTTCCTTGAAGGTTTTATCATGAGGGTCAGATTCAGTCTCAAATGAACCTATTTATTAAAAAAAAAGTCTATTAACTAGAAGTATATACATGCACTACAACATAAATTAGTGACTGTATCTGTAATAATTTTAGTTTTTTTGTTCTAATTGTATTTTCTAAAATTTTTACAATAAACATGAATTCCTTCACAATAAGGGAATAAAAGTTTTTTTCTTTAAAAAAGTTAGTGTTTATTTTAAAAGACTTTTAATTAGAAAACTCCATAAAAGGCATCAACTAATAAACTGCATAAATTAATACTGAATGATTTTTTTTCCTAGTACATAAATATTTCAAATAATTTATTTTAGGCCAAATCTCTGTCTGGATTAATGATTAATACCAGTGAAGGAAAAACACCCTTGAAATACATCTGATGTTATTTAAACAAAGAGAATAAAACAAAACTATGATCATTTAAATAGCTGCATAAAAATCACATTTACTATTATTCTACATAGCAATTGATTTTTGTCTATACTGTTACTTTTCAACAAATGAATGGATGTGATTCTAATTCTTGCAAATAAAGTAAAAAAAGTTCTATGTCAACTATACCTCAATAAGAAAAAGAAAGAGAAAAAGGTTTGTGTTTCTTGAAAGAAAAATAAATTGCTAAGTTTTGGGGAAATAACAGTGCATCAAATGTGACGAACAAAGTCACGCAGCCATACCCTGAAGATACCAAGGTGATTAAGACCCACAGACCATCCCTATCCTCCATCCATTATCTTTCTGGATCTTCCAATCTAGGGAACTCCTTTATTACTAAAGTCCACATTCCAAAGATAGAACTAGAGTTTAAAATATAACCTGCTAAAGGGCAGTGAGTAAAGGAGAATCAGTTCGGTGAGGAAATCACCTGCCTTTATAAAGACAAGCTCTTACCATTCGACAAAAGTTCTGGACCATCTCATGAAGCCTAGACTCTAGTTAGAACAGTCACTTTTAAAGAAAAAAATGTACCCGTATGACTTACATACAATTTATAGCTAATTTTCTCAAAACTGGCCCCTAAACACAGAATTCTCCTTTTAATACTATTACTGTACATACTTACTTGGTACATTGTGAGTACATAGTAAACTATTATATACTTACTATATATCTATAATACTATTATATACTTACTATGTACTCACAATGTGCCAAACAATTAACATCCTCTCATTTAATCTCCAAACCACTTTATGAGGTAAGTGCTACTATTATAATCATTTTACAGATTAAGAAATTTAAGCACAAAGTGATTAAGTTATTTGCCCAAAGTCACAGAGCTAAACTGAAGATCCAGGATACCGATATGCAAGCTATAATACTTAAACTGAGATCCTTAACCTTTGGCTCCATCATGGTTTTGCTATGTTTGAATTACAAATTTTTCACATTTTGGGAAATCAAAACTAAGTTTTCTTGCCAGAAATATTTTAGAACATCAATGAAATGAAATAAATGGAGAAATAATCCAAGCACTTTTAGAAGTCGCTGTACTTCTAAAAATCATACAACTTACATTAAGTTATATAGTCCAGAGACAACTTTTCCAACAGCACGATCACTCTGGGGATACGGCTGTGTTAACAATTACCTATGGAAACCCGGCATTAAATCGCACAAGGTAATTCTATTAGGAGCGTGGAAGGGAGGTTTTCATCTGGTTTGTTTGGGGGTCTTTGGGGTTTTTTTGTTGTTGCTGTTCTAAGCAACCAGGTGAGCTAATGAGTTGGAAGATAAAAGTATAATCCTTTCCTATTCCTTCCGCTTATAAATATAAGGCTTGGGAGTCAAGGTTTGCGGGGTCCACGTGCGCAGGGGCTGTGTCTCCCAGGTGCGGCCCCCGAGCCTGCGCCTACCGCCCCGGGGAGCACGCGCCCCGGGGACCCCTGGCCAGGTCACCGGGCGGCGCGAGGCTCGAAGACACAGGGGACCGGGAGCAACGGAGAGGGGAGGGAGCGACCGCGGGCCCTTACCGAGCTCCATGCCCCGCTGGTGCGCCGACATGGCAGGGCAGCCACTGCACCGCCGGCTCCCGCGCGCCCGCCCGCCTTAGCTCTGCCCTTCCTGCTTCCGCGCGCGCCGCACGCCCCGCACGCCCGCACGCCCGCACGCCCCGCACGCCTCGCACGCCTCGCACGCCCCGCCCTCTCCGCTTTGGGGGCGGAGCCCCAGGCTGGGCCGCGGAGGAAGGATCACGGGTCCTTTTCTCTGCCGGGAAAATCCGCTGCGCGCATCTTTCGGTCTTCTCCACCAGGTGCGGAACTCGCGTACTAACTCCCGCAAATCATGCTGCCAGAACTCGTGGTGAAACTCTTAAGTTGCTGACTGTACTGAATAAAAGCATTTGGAGACGTTTCACAGTAGGATTACAGAACAAGAAGGGAGAGGATCCTTCCAATTACTGCCTGAGACCAGAGCTCGAGGACCCCACACCTGAAACGGGAGCGGTGATCCCTTAGCCTGGTAAGGGCGGCCAACCAGCAAACTGGGGCCCGGTGCCCTGTGACTTCTACGCTTGGCTTCCTGAAGAGAAGCAACTCTGTGGTCTGAAAAACCAGGGGGCCTAGGAGTGGGAAGAACTGGGGTCTCAGCTTTGCTCTGGCAGCGATTAAGTGTGACACTGGGCCATCAACTGCCTTTCTAAGCTTCATTTTCCTTATCTGTAAGAAAGCACCTTGACAACATCTTTTTTTTTTTAATTATTTATTTTTGGCTGCGTTGGGTCTTCGTTGCTGCGTGCAGGCTTTCTCTAGTTGCGGCGAGCAGGGGCTGCTCTTGCGGTGCGCTGGCTTCTCTTGTTGCGGAGCACGGGCTCTAGGCGCGCAGGCTTCAGTAGTTGTGGCACGCGGGCTCTAGAGCACAGGCTCAGTAGTTGTGGCGCACGGGCTTAGTTGCTCCGCGGCACGTGGGATCTTCCCTGACCAGGGTTCGAACCTGTGTCCCCTCCGTTGGCAGGCAGATTCTTAACCACTGCGCCACCAGGGAGGTCCCTTGACAACATCTTGGAGCTCTAAAATTCTGATTCTGTGATACTAAGAATTTTTTCAGCCTGACTTTCTTTGTGAGCAGGAGGTTAAAGTTGTCTGGAGTCACTCAACACAGGCTACTAATCAACTCTGTACTCAAGGTCAAAGACAGCTCCGCTCTGCTGAAAGAAGGAAATCTCTTAGTTATGGCTTGTTTACCATGAGCCAGTTACTATGCTAGGTACTTTCAGAGAGATGATAGTATTCGAATCCCAGAACAATCCTGCCAAGTATGTACTGTATCTCCATTGCTCTACCTACAGACACCAAAGTTAAGAATAGAGGCATCCTGGTGTAATGGAGCAGACTCCAAACGGGTCCAACTCAATACACCAGCCATTCCACCTAATGACTATCTGGTTCCAGGAATGTTACTGCCTGTAAAATGGGGATGTTCAAAATAGATTTGACTTGCAAAGGTGCCGTACATGTGTAAAGCAACTAGTACAACGTACATCATGGCACATAGTAGGTGCTCAACAAATGGAAGCTACGAATGTTACTGTCAGCTTCACACAGCAATTATAGGCTACACAGGAAAGGTAATCCCAGTCTTTTCCCCCCACACGTAGCTGCCTCTCAGCCTTGTCAGCACAAAGCCATTGCCAAACATTTTGAAAGTGTCTACATCCCATTCATTTATATAACAGGATTTTACCTATTTCTGTCTTCACCCTGAAAGCCCCGAGCTGGCCTAGCATTCACAGCTAGACCACCATGTTCCCCGGTAGAACATAAAACAATTTCACAGAACACCAACATCAGCCAAGGCCATTGTGCCCCTGATAAATCAACAAAAACAAGACCCCTTGTAATCACGTCTGAACACAAAAAATGAACATTGTCCAAACCACAAAAATGACCAAACAGCCCCCTAATCCTGGCTGTTATAAGTGACTGTTACTTCTTTACTTGTCAGTTTTAGCCTCACCCCAGTCTTCTTGTATTTTAGATAAGAATTAAAATGCCCTGTCGGAATTATCACCCCTTCCTGCCAGCATCAATGCAGAGCAATGGCCCACTTCCTTGAACTTTCCCCAAATCACCAAACACAAGCCCAAATCCTATGTCATTTCTGACACCCTCTAACTGAGACACCTCACAGTTCCCCTGGTGAGTATTCTCCCTTATTGCAGCAAGTCAGTAAACCCAAATTTATTCCTGGTGATCTTTGGCTGCAGAGGCCTGAAATCCCTAAAAGAAACAAAGACAATAAATGGAATTCTATTTTTTAGAGGCAGATAACAACTCTAAGCCAGATTCCAAGCCATTCATTATGCATTCATGGATAATGTACATGTATTAAAACAAACCAAAAAAAGCTGTGAGATCCTAACTTAGTTGGAAAACCAGAATCAGGACAGCCTTCTCTAGCAAACATTTTTGCAATATATCTGACAAGAATTTCTCAAGGACTTTTTCTAAAACTGGCCTGTTGCACAGTACTAATCTGGAATTAATCTCTACAGTTTGAACGTATGTCAAATTGGCAGCATTCAGAGACACTAGGGATGGAATGCAAAAAGTGTGGTTTTTTTTTTTGATGAAGAAATGTTGCTAAGTTTCGCTTTGTGGACTTCCCTTTTAAATTTATTGCTTTCTGAAACTTCTGAAGTATCCATCCTTAAGGTAAGGCCTCTCAGCTCTTTGGACCACTACTACATTGGAATCTCCCCAAAGTTTTTCTTCCTGAAACAGATTCTAGGCTTCACCACAGCCCTATTGAATCAGAATCTCTAGGACCTTGGAATCTGTATTCTTAACAGATTCCCTCAGATGATGTTTATGCAAGCTAAATGCAAAGAATCACCAACCTGGAGGCTGAGAAACTATGCATGCAATCTGGAGCTAAAGACCAAACTGTCTCTTACAAGAGTAAAATTGTCTTTATTGTATTCTTTTAACCCATTTTGCATGCCATTCCTTTTTGTGGATATGTTTTTAAATAAAAAGTTACCGGATAAATTACTTATCTTCCCACCCCCACTTCTCCTTCAGTGAAAATTAAAGCTCTAAGAATATGTCATATTTATCTTGAAACCTCAAGAACATACCTGGCCTGGGAGACAGGAATAATCTAAAAGTTAAAGGCCAAAGGGCATGAACTATTGGGTTGGCCAAAATGTTCATTCAGTTTCTTCCGTAAGATGGCTCGAATAGCACTTAGTTGTCTTTAACTTCATGCAAAACAATTTTGTAGGACTTTCCTGGTGGCGCCGTGGTCAAGAAGCCGCCTGCCAATACAGGGGACATGAGTGCAAGCCCTGGTCCGGGAAGATCCCACATGCCGTGGAGCAACTAAGCCCGTGCGCCACAACTACTGAGCCTGCGCTCTAGAGCCCGTGAGCCACAACTACTAAGCCCACATGCCACAACTACTGAAGCCTGCGCACCTAGAGCCCGCACATTGCAACGAAGAGTAATCCCCGCTCGCCACAACTAGAGAAAGCCCGCGCACAGCAACAAAGACCCAACGCGGCCAAAATTAATTAATTAATTTTTAAAAAACACAAGTTTTTTAGATTGTATGTGACAGCTGTCCTATCAGCATGCATTTTTAAAAAGACATCAAAATTGGTGAATTTTTGTATACCCCTTTTAATATTGAAGATGGAAGAAAAAAAGCAACATTTTCGGCATAATATGCTTTATTATTTCAAGAAAGGTAAAATGCACCTGAAATGCAAAAAAAAGATTTGTGCAGTGTGTGGAGAAGGTGCTGTGACTGATGGAACGTGTCAAAAGTAGCTTGTGAATTTCTCCCTGGTCTATGCTCCACAGTTGGGTAGACCAGTTGAAGTTGATAGTGATCAAATCGAGACATTAACTGAGAACAATCAACGTTATACCATGTGGGAGATAGCTGGCATACTCAAAATATCCAAATCAAGCATTGAAAATCATTTGCACCAGCTTGGTTATGTTGATCGCTTTGATGTTTAGTTTCCACGTAAGTTTAGCAAAAAAAAAACCTTCTTGACCATATTTCTGCATGCAATTCTCTACTTAAACGTAATGAAAATGTTCCATTTTTAAAACAAATTGTGACAGGCGATGAAAAGTGGATACTGTACAATTATGTGGAACGGAAGAGATCGTGGGGCAAGTGAAATGAAACACCACCAACCACACCAAAGGCTGGTCTTCATCCAAAGAAGGTGATATTGCATATATGGTGGGATTGGAAGGGAGCCCTCTATTATGAGCTCCTTCCGGAAAACCAAATGATTAATTCCCACAAGTACTGCTCCCAGTTAGACCAACTTAAAGCAGCACTCGACGAAAAGCGTCCAGAATGAGTCAACAGAAAACGCATAATCTTCCATCAGGATAATGCAAGACTGCATGTTTCTCTGATGATCAAGCAAAAACTGTTACAGCTTGGCTGAGTTCTGATTCATCTGCCGTATTCACCAGAGGTTGCATCTTCGGATTTCCATTTATTTCGGTCTTTACAAAATTCTCTTAATGGAAAAAACTCCAATTCCCTGGAAGACTGTAAAAGGCACCTGGAACAGTTCTTTGCTCAAAAAGATAAAAAGTTTTGGGAAGATGGAATTACAAAGTTGCCTGAAAAATGGCAGAAGGTAGTGGAACAAAAGGGTGAATACGTTGTTCAATGAAGTTCTTGGTGAAAATGAAGACTGTGTCTTTTATTTTTACTTAAAAACCGAAGGCACTTTTTGGCCAACCCAATACTTGTGTTCACTTGGTCATACGCCCAGGGCCTACTACAGTATTTGTTAGATGAATGATCGTATATTACTGTTTGTGCTACTTTCTTATAGTGCCCACTGTTTTTTAACAAGTTCAATTTTATTCGACTGCAGTCTTTATGATTTCTTAGAGCAGTCATTCACCGGTTCCTTAGGTAAAAATTGACTTAGATTATGGATTGTCAACAGTATTTCTAAATCGGATGGGGGAAAAAAATGTAGAAACAGGGAGGACTAGGGGAGAGTATGAATATTAGAATCAAAATATTTCAGAACTGCAGAGAGACTTCTAGAACATCTAGTTCCTACTTCATGGTGAAAAAAGAAAAATAAGAATTATACTGAGTCTCTTATGAAGTTTTATTCAATTTAAAGAACAGTCCTGACACTACGCCCTTCACTACCAACTTGGATTTTAAAATGACCTTTCTTTCATGAATATTGTGCTGGTAGATGTTTTCATAGCCTCACTTGGCAAAATTAGAGGCAGACCACTCAGTCTTGCCACCAACCCCCACCTAACACCCCCTGCCTTTTAAATCTATTTTTCTACCAAATCCCAAAGTTGGGGAATCACTGATAAATACATAACACTAGCTAATATTAAGTGCTTCGTATGAGTTAAGCCCATTCCATCAATTATTTGATCCCTCCCCACCAAATCTGTTCAAACCCAGGCAATATAACCTACAGACCACACACTTACTGTTCCAACTATTTCTTTGAAGCCAAACTCATTAGACAAGTCATTTAACCTCTGAAATAGTTTCCCATATGTATAATGGAGATACTACCTATCTCCACTGGGTTATTGGAGAGATTAAAAAGTAACAGTATTTTAAAACCAAGCAGAAAATCTAACATGAGGCACTTAATAAATACAATTTCTACACACATCTGTAAACTTTAACCAGTTATTTTCCACTTGACCAAGTTCCATTCTCTCATTAATTATATAAAGTGATTCAACCTATAAAGTATGGTTACTGTTCATTAGCTGTCATTTAGATGCATACTCCGGCCTTGTTTCCACAGGTAAATTTGTTTCTTCAAGAACTCTGTTGATTTTAAAGTCACACTGATCTAGGAGACACTGTCACACTGGCAATTGTGCATTCCTATAGCTAAGCAAAGAGAAGCTAAGCCTATCTGAGAATGTTCTGGCTCCAGTAATTCTTTTTCTTCAGGAATCCCCCTAGTGTGAGACCCACATGTAACTCAATAGAATCACTGTTTGCCTGAAAATATTCAGGTGTAAAACATAAGGTTCCTACAAGAAAAATATTTTCCCTTGGTCTGCATTTTCAATTCCCCATTCTGTTGCCTCCACCTTGGTCTCAAAAACAGGCAGCTAAATTAATAATTCCATTGAATTTGAACTATTAAAACATGTAACCTTTAAGTTATTATGGTACATCTTTACTATTTTGTAGACATTAAAACGAATGTGTTGGGCTTCCCTGGTGGCGCAGTGGTTGAGAGTCCGCCTGCCGATGCATGGGTTACGGTGCCGCGGAGCGGCTGGGCCCGTGAGCCATGGCTACTGAGCCTGCGGGTCCGGAGCCTGTGCTCCGCAACGGGAGAGGCCACAGCAGTGAGAGGCCCGCGTACCGCAAAAAAAAAAAAAAAAAAAAAAAAAAAACAACAACAAAAAAACGAATGTGTTGAACTTTACTGACATGAAAAATTCTCAAGAGAATTGACTGCACTCAATCCTGGTTTCTTAGAAGAAACGTCTAGATGACACGGAGACGCAATGATTCGTAGGGTCAATTACTAAAACTTAGGCAGGATTTGAGCTACCATGACGTTAGGACATAGAGAGGAAGCGCCAGAGGAAGAATGGAATGGGAAGCAGGGTGGAGATGGGGAGACTGTATCACACAAGCTGAAGTCCTCCTAGGTTATTGGATCTCAAGTCCGATGAAGCTGTACATGAATTCACTGGAGAGGCAAGTGCTTTGAGTAGGTTCCGGCCATGTCTGACTCTTCAGTGGAGAGGATGGTCTGCTGCATAACTGAAAAATCATCTTACTGGTCTGGTAAGATCTGGTGCTCATTTAGGGACTTGTTTCAACGTCTATTGAGCACTTACGATGTACCACCTTTCTAAGCAAAGCAATATTGGTGAAGACAAAAAATATACGAGGTAGTTTCAGACTGGTAAGAACTGAATAAAATAGGGCAAAATAGGGCAAAATAGCAAGTGACAAGAGGGTCACAGGACTTGAGACCTGAATCACAAGAAAGGGTCAGCCATGCATATATTTAAGGAAGAGTGGCTCAAGTAGCAGAAATAGCAAGCCAAGTGAAAAGGCCTTGTGAAATGAAGCCACGGAGGCTAGAGCAGTACAAGCAAGGGAAAAATGAAGTCATAGAGGCAGCAAGAGTCAGAAAACAGTAAAAACATGGTATAACAGGGAGACACGATGGATTTAAACAAGACAGTCACTCAGCCTCTTCAAGTCCTAAAGCAATTACCTTTCCTACTGTGTAGAAAATGGATGGCATGAGGGCAGGGTGAGGGAGTAGGGGCAAAAGGGAACAGTTAGGAAGGCACTGCAGCAGTCTACGTGAGAAATAGAGGGAGCCGGGCATAGGGTGGTAACAGTGGACATGAGGCAAGTACAGACTCAGGAGAACCCACAGGACTTACATATAGACTAAAAATAGGGATAAGAGAACAGACTCAAGGACTTTGTCTTTTTTAGGCAGTGCCCATTATCAGAATGGGTAACAAGTTGAGGGGGAAATAGGTTTGGTTGAGAAATTAAGATTTGTTTTCCACAGGTAAGTCTGAGATGCTTACTAAAGGTTAAGGTAGAACATCAACTATGCCATTAAACTCTGGTGCTCAGAGCAACAGGCTGGATATATGAATTTGAAAGATTTCAGAAAACACTGAATCCCACAATGAGTTTTCCCTTTGGAGAGCAGAGCTAGAAAGTATAGACCAGACCTGAAGCAGAAAAGGAGGAATTGGCAAATTCAGAAGCAGTCAGAAAGATTTCAGTAAAACCAGGAATGTGATAGAAGTTGCAGAGAAGTGAAAAAAATAAAGTATTTCAAAAACAAGGAAGTAGACAACTATCGAATGCTGCTGAAGGTTTAGTAAGATGAGAGTAGAAAAGTGACCACTGGGTTAGAAACACGCAGGACACTTGAGACTTTGACAAATGCAATTTTCATAAATATATACTTGAACTTTTTGCTAAATTTCTACTATAGGAGTCTACCATTAGAAGGTCTGGTAAACAGACTAATGGCCCTCCAAAGATGTCCATATCCTAATACCTGGAACCTGCGAATGTTGCCTTACATGACAAAAGGGACTTTACAGATGGTAGTAAGTTAAGGATCTTGAACTGAGGAGTTTATCCAGGTGGGTCCAATGTAATCACAAATGTCCTTTTAATAAGTTAAAGAGGGGCTGCCCTGGTGGCGCAGTGATTGAGAGTCTGCCTGCCGATGCAGGGGACACGGGTTCGTGCCCCAGTCCGGGGATCCAACATGCCGCGGAGCGGCTAGGCCCGTGAGCCATGGCCGCTGAGCCTGCGCGTCAGGAGCCTGTGCTCTGCAGCGGGAGAGGCCACAGCAGTGAGAGGCCCGCGTACCGCTAAAAAAAAAAAAAAAAAAAAAAAGTTAAAGAGGGTGGCAGGAGACTCAGATTTGAAGATGCTATGTTGCCAGCTTTGAAGACAGAGAAAGGGACCACGAGCCAAGGAATGCCAGTGGCCTCTGGAAGCTGGAAAAAGGAAACAGATTCTCTCCTAGAATTTCCAGAAGGAATGCAGCTCTGCCAACACCTTGATTTTAGCTAATGATCATAAGCAACTCATATTAATCCGGCAAAAGCCGAAACCTAAAATGACTTGACTGGGTAACCAGAATCTAAAAACCTAAGAACTTGACAATTAATACAATACGGTCAACCAGAGACCTGACCAACATGAACTCGCTAATCACACAGGTATAAGCTATGGTATGACAGAGCTCCATGACCTGAAATTCAACTCATAAACTAAAACAACTTTTACAGATTTCAAGCTATATGCCACCCAGTGATGGTGTAAGTATGCATCTGTATCTTCTTTTGACTTTTATGAAACCTGAATAGAAGAAACTTCCTTTGGTCATAAACTTCATAAATACCAAGCAATTTCAAAATGCCAATCTGGTGCATAAAAATCTCAACTGTATTTAAGATAAATCAGACTAGGATTAGAGTCTGTGGTACACTGACAATACTGCTGCTGCAAAGCAGAGAACCAGGCATGTAGCAAGTTGACAAGAAAATACCCTCACACTGTGAGACCCTGTGTGAATTATCAGTTGGCTCTCCCCATGACACACCTCTCTTGGCCCTCTAAGGCAGTCACAGCCTACTGTGCTTTCTGCCAGTTTACCAGAAATCCTCAAAAACTTATTTTTTGGTTGGTTATTCCTTTTAAGGAAAGTTATCAAGGGTCATTCACAAGATAGAGAAAAAGCAATTTGGCAGAGATGTTATTCATTTCTCTAAAGTATTTCCAAACTACTAGTTCAATATTCCTTCCATATTAAAAAATAAATGTATCACAAATCTGAACTCAGTTGATTCATTTTATTAAAAGGTTGGTTAAAAAAAAAAAGCTTTCTGAACACCACCTGAACTTAAAAGGCTAAAGTAAAACAAACATTGCAGGTCTACAATTACCCCATTTTTATAAAATCTTTTCTATCTATCTGCATATACACATTCAGAGGTACACTCATGTGTGTTAATGTTCACTCAACAGATTTTTGGGGGGTAGTGGGATTTTGAGTGATTTTTCTGATATCTTTCTGCTATTTCTGAACTGCTTTTTTTTTTTTCTTTTAACCAGCAAGTATTATTTAAATAAGTCATTATTCTGAAAGTTTTTTTTAAAAGGCAGGTCAAGTATCCCTATCCAATCTAGGAGGAAGAAAGGTATATACAACCCTACCAAAGCACATAAAAATTTCAAAAATCTAGTACAAGTAACTGAATTTCAAAATCAGGAAACAATTTATGTTCATTACAGAATCTTTTTTTTTTTTGCGGTACGCAGGCCTCTCACTGTTGTGGCCTCTCCCGTTGCGGAGCACAGGCTCCAGACGCCCAGGCTCAGCGGCCACGGCTCCATGGGCCCAGCCGCTCTGCGGCATGTGGGATCCTCCCGGACCGGGGCACGAACCCGTGTCCCCTGCATCGGCAGGCGGATTCTCAACCACTGTGCCACCGGGGAAGCCCCTCATTACAGACTCTTTAACCGGGTTGTCTTTCGATATAGTTATGATGTAGAAAAACTTTCTGGCAATTTCCATTTATAAAACTCAAACCTATCAATGCTTCCCAAGAAACAAACACAGTTTTGTTTTAGAGGCATTTTATTTAGACAACTGAAAACAATTAGATGTTCAGAAGCAGTGTACAATGAAAGAGAAATCAAACCAGTTACTTTATCATGTATTCCCCCTCTTCTTTATAACTAAAGCAAAAAAAATGGCTTTCTGCTTTAAGGGAAAAGTCAGAAAAATAGCCCAATATATTTTCCCTCTTCATAATAACATAAACAGCTACAAGAAATCTACCTGTAATAAGAGAAATTGGATGTTGGTTTGCACATATTCGTTAAAAAGACAACAGACTATCGTACTACAAGAGTATAACTCCATCTGCCTTCAGCTGATACTCTTGTGTTTTCACTTACAGGTATCACCTATTGGTAAGTTCCATCACTGGAGCTAATTCATATTCCTCATTATGTACTGCTCATGTTTGCCTTAAGCAGAGAGTAACTCTGGAGGCTGATGCTTTTCTCTGTTTGTTTTAGTCCATAAGTTGTGTACATCTGCCTGACGCTCAGGCCTTAACTTCAGGAGTTGAACTATAGATGGAATCTGAATTCTCTGAAGCAATTTCTTCTAGCTCCTCTTCCGCTGTCTCTGGAAAACTGATCTTTGGCTTTGCCAGCTCACCACTATCTTCTTCTATGAAAATAAAAGCAATGATGATTATGTGAATTATAATATCACTAGCAATTTCTAGCATTTAACAAGCAAGACGAGTACGCCGAGACTATGCCAAGCGATGAGTTACAAAACATAAGAGGAACAGCTTTCTTAATAATTGATTCTAAAGAAGGGTGTCTTTTAGATTCATACTTTTAGATCCATACTACAACTACTCTGGGACCAATAACTAAGTATTTTTATTAAAAAACATGTCTACTTTACTAGTACAAATCACTAAGTAGTATTATTCAGAGATTAAATACATTTACTTTTAAGTTATTTATACTGTCCTCTAGCATATTTTGAATTAGGAGTATTCCATTCACCAAATGATCTAGGGTAAAAATTTAGGAACAGAATAGATTGTACAACAAAAAAATTTAAACCAAAGAACACAGTGGATGATTTATTAGTCACAGGCTTCTCTTTGCTGTAACCATATTATATACCTTAAAATATATAAAGACAGAAATGCTGAAACAAAATTAACAGTGCAAAATGATACAAAATCATGAACTAAAAATTCTTACCAGGAAGCACACATTTCCAAAGGCCGTATGTTTTTCCTACCACAGTCTGCCATAGTCTCAATGTTCCATCTTCAGAACCACTAGCATAGAGTTCTCCATCAGGACTAAACCTCACACAGTGAATGGGACCAAAGTGCCCCTTGTAGGATTCTGAAAAAGAAGAGAAGGGCTTTTAGATAATTTAATACTTAAACATGACATTTAAGTACTGATACACTAGAGAAAATATTGTCTACATTATTGGGACGATGTGAAATTCATGAGGGCAAAGTCAAAGAACTATACCTAATTAAAAATAAAGTGATTCTCATCACAAACTGGTTCATCATGTCTACCATATCTCTGTAAGATTACTCCTTTGCAATCCTAGCACACACTATGGTTTCAGACTGTCTCTAAAAAAAAAAAATACAAAAAACTGAGGCATCATTTCCCAATAAAAATAAAGGGAGTCAATGAAAACCCCTCTAAAATCTACAGGAAGCAGATCTAAAGTCTGTGAATTCAATCCCCATTTCCAAATCCCAAACTCACTGTCTGTTTACTTGGGAACCAATTCTTATTATGACTATAGAGAGCCACCAGATGGAGCTCTTTTACACACTCTGCCTCCTCTTCATTTCCCAGCCGTCTACCTAGAGTCCACTAGTCGCTCTGTCACACAGAACATGAAGATACAGGATCAATGCTGATCCTATATGGAGTTTAAAGAGAAAATGTACAGATTAGTAGTGGTGTTGTTCTGTTTAAGGCATATCCTTAGTTATGAACTTTTCTCATTTACTTTCTAATGCCTTATCACCTTATCAGTTTTCAAAGCTGTTTACTAGACCAGTGATCCTGTTCTGTCTCCATGTCTATTCAACTCAAGGACACTCACGCACTAGCTTCCCCCAGAGAATATCATGATCATGTTACCATGAGTGTAAAAAATTATCATGAGAATAGAAAGAATATGAGATTTTGGAATAAGAATGTCTGGGTCCAAGGTTCAGTATTCACTAATTGTGACCTCAGATACCAGGCAAATAATTTACTTCTCTTTTTCAGAGCATAAAACGTGACCAAAACATTCTAACACTTTGAAAAGTGACATTAAATAAAAACAATGGAAAAGAATCCCTTATTTCAAAGTCACTTATAGGGACTTCCCTGGTGGCGCAGTGGTTAAGAATCCGCCTAGCAATGCAGGGGACACGGGTTCAATCCCTGGTCCGGGAAGATCCCACACGCTGTGGAGCAACTAAGCCTGTGCACCACAACTACTGAGCCTGCACTCTAGAGCCATGAGCCACAACTACTGAGCTCAAGTGACACAACTACTGAAGCCTGCATGCCCTAGAGCCCACACGCTCCAACTACTGAGCCCGTGCTCCGCAACAAGAAAAGCCACTGCAATGAGAAGCCCGCGCACCACAACGAAGAGTAGCCCCTGCTCACCACAACTAGAGAAAGCCCATGCACAGCAACGAAGACCCAATGCAGCCAAAAATAAATAAAATTTTTTTAAGTCACTTACATTCAAGCAATAAAGGATGAACCATAAACAATTAAAATAGATTCTATTTAGTCTATTCACCAAGGTTTGATTTACCCAACCCAAATCCATCAGTTTTCCCAAAGAAACAAAACATAACATTGTCTTTTATTCTTTGTGTATAATTCTAACAAGTTTAAGTTCATTGGACGGTAAAGCAAGACAGCTAAAAGCAAAGTAGCAGCTAAAAAATTGGCTGAGGTGTTAATCACTGAAACCTAACATTTGATCAAGGTACCTACATCATTTTAAGAAAAAGAGGACAACTCACCTAATTCTTCTCCACTATTATAATCATACTTATAAAGTTTAAAATCTTCACCCCCTGCAACAAGAAATTCTTTCTCAGGATGAAGAGATGCGGAATTGATGGTTGCAGGAGCTTCAAAAGACTTAATTGGGTCCAAACTAGAAAAAAATTTAGATAATATTTATAAATTTTTAATATTTAATAAATAATATAAGGAAACAATTATACATTTAAACTGTTCCTAAACTCTGAAACTCAGGGAATAATCCAATATTCATTTGGTCAAACACAGTGATGTTAAAAAAAAAAAAACCCTCTAGGTGTGCAAAAAAGGGAACCCTCCTGCACTGTTGGTGGGAATGTAACTTGGTGCAGTCACTATGGAAAACAGTGTGGAGGTTCCTTAAAAAACTAAAAATACAGTTGCCATATGATCCAGCAATCTCACTCCCAGGCATATATCCAGACAAAACTATAATTCAAAAAGTTACATGCACCCCTATGTTCATAGCAGCACTATTCACAATAGCCAAGACATGGAAACAACCTAAATGCCCATCGACAGATGAATGGATAAAGAAGATGTGGTACATATATATAGTGGAATACTACTCAGCCATACAAAAGAATGAAATGATGCTGTTTGCAGCTACATGGATGGACCTGGAGATTATCATACTAAGTAAGTCAGAAAGAGAAAGACAAATACCATATGATATCGCTTACATATGGAATCTAAAATATGACACAAATGAAATTATGAAACAGAAACAGACTCACAGACACAGCACAGATTGGTGGTTGCGGGGCAGGGAGGGAGGAATAGAGTGGGAGTCTGGGATTAGCAGATGCAAATTATTAAATAGAGAATGGATAGCAACAAGGTCCTACTGTAGAGCACAGGGGACTATATTCAATATTCTGTGATTAAACCATCATGGAAAAGAATATAAAGAAAGAATGTATGTATATGTATAACTGAATCACTTTGCTGTACAGCAGAAATTAACGCAACCTTGTAAATCAACTACACTTCAATTTTTTAAAAAAGAGTAAAAACACCTAAAAAAAACCCCTCTAAATAATATCAGCAAAAAAATAAAAAATTCAGAAGGATACTATGCCCAAGTGAAGTTCATCCGCAAAATACAGAGATACTTCCATAGAGGGATATCCACATTTTGTGCAGTGAATGCCTTCCTGAAAATGACTGGGCTGGCTAATTAAAACAGTAGGGCTAATATACTGGGATTTTTGCTTTGAAAAAAATTTAATTCTGCATTGTCTAATTTTTCTAGGACAAGCATGCATTATCTTTGTAAACAGAAAAGTTTTTACAGTAAGTAATTAATACAAAGGATTATCTGTATATTATTTTCAACTGCTGAGAATTTATAAGTTTCTGCAACAGGAAAAATCTTTAATACTGTGAAATAAAGAACTGCTAAAAACGGATCCGTTTTTAACTATCAGGCTATAAAACAATAACTAAATCTGAGACTACAGCTACATAACAAAAATCAGTGCATAACAATAGCATCACCTGAATATCAATGAGTTTGGACATTGGCTGTTTGCCAGTCTAACCCTAAAAATCCTAAAAGGCTTCCAACACACAACATTAGAGTATTTCAGCTCTGAAATGTTGCCATCCTACTCCCAACATCACACACTACAAAGCATGAAAATTAAGGCTGACTTAGCAGGATCGCTGAATAGCAACTTTCTGACTTAAATGTTAGAATATTTAACAGGCCAGCAAACCTCCACCACCAACATTTCAGGCAACGTTCTACAACAGGGCTGCACGCTGCCCAAATCCAGAAGCAATGAACATAGTTGTACAATTTAATGGTTCTGAGCAATAACATAGTTATTATCAATAACATTACTATTATCATCAATTCACTGTGTGTGTATGAACTCTTTTACACTCTGAATTGCTCATCTGCATTATGACTGCCTTCTCTTTCCTTCTGCCATTCAGGGACGCTTAGCTCTGCAGATGGCCCTTTAGAGAAAAGGTTAGGACCGCTGGTCAGAGTATAACGTGGTATATTCCTTATGGAAATCAAGTAAGTGGCATGTTTACTAAGAACTTTAAACACACTGCCACCCTTTGTTTTGTTTGTTTCAAACTAGTTTATTTAGGGGTTCCATTTTCACTCCTCAATATATTTTATGTATTTCTCACATGCTTCTTCACCCATTAGTTCATCTAATTCTGAAGGGTTTACTCAGTGTTGTCCTGATCTTCACAACAAGATTTACTGACAAGTCCTGGCTTTTCTGCAAGGGCTTCATTAATCTCACTTACTTCTCCGGATAGAGGAGAACAGAGTTCACTAGCAGTTTTCACACTTTCCAAAGCACCAAACTCATGGTGTTTGTTCAACTTTGTCCCAACTTCAGGCCGACTACACTAAACAACATCTCCCAAAGCTTCCTGTGAAAAACTGCTGATCCCCACTGTTCCAGCACCATTTTCTGTTGTCATGTTTCTCTGTGAATCTACCCACTGGAGAGCAGAGTGCACAGCGTGTGGAAGGCACCCACCCAGGGCCGTGGCAGGCAGGGTGGGGCAGGTGACAAAGCAGCACGCAGGCTGCAGACTGCTCCAGCCATGACATTCCTAACCTTTGAACTGATAATTCTACTTACAGGATCTCTTGTAAGGAAACATTCAAGAGATGTACCACAAATCTCACTGCGGTGTTAAAACAGGGGAACTTATACATGATTTAGTATAACCTATTATGCAAAACACCTAGTAAAACTTTGCAAAGAATTTTAATGGCTAAGAGTATTTTAGAATAAAAAAATAAAAATTATACTCATTAGGGTACTAGTAACTAAAGAAAAAAACCCGCAATAATACACACACACACACACACACACACACAAAGAAAAAAGACTACCAAAAAATTATAGCTACCACGAACCTTCTGGCTGTAGGATTGTAGGTTTTTAAAAATTATATTTTCCAAATTTTCAACATCAGCATTTAATACATTTATAGTCACAAAAATTAAGTCTGTTTTTTAAAAAATCATTAGGTCTATACCATACTTGGAAGCAGAAAAAAAAATCACTAATTTCTCTGAAATTTTAAAGTGAAATAAATAGCAGAATCAAGATCACAGAGGTTTTATAGAGTAATGAACAATATAAACTACAGCACCAATCTAGTGATCCTTTTAAGAAAAATCCTGATTAAAAATTGGTGAATTTTACCAATAAATGTCCTAAATATCTGGAAATTAAATTAATGTGATTAATTCCGCTGATTAAAGTATACCAAATTCTTAAAAAACTCATTATTATTGGGTATGGAAACACTTCCCTCCATATTACATAATATAGGCCAAAATTTGCCTTTAAAAGAGTTAACAAACAAAAAGAAAAAAAAAAAAAAGGGCTTCCCTGGTGGCGCAGTGGTTGCGCGTCCGCCTGCCGATGCAGGGGAACCGGGTTCGCGCCCCGGTCTGGGAGGGAGCCTGCGCGTCCGGGGCCTGTGCTCCGCAACGGGAGAGACCACAGCAAAGGGAGGCCCGCATACCACAAAAAAAAAAAAAAAAAAAGAGTTAAATACCTTAGCGTATGCCTTCCAATTTTTAAGTACCTTAAACTGCATACCAGAAAAGAAAATGAAGGTATTTCTTAGACATACCTTACTGCACTATGAAAAGCAATAGATCGTCCATAAGTTATTACCAATATCTCTCCCTCAGGAATATATTCCATACTGCTAACAGACATATTAAAATTTAGAGATTTCACTTCTGTCATAGTAGCATGATCCCAAAGGCTGAAGAAAAAAAAAAAACAGAGGACAATAAGGAGGTATTTACTCGTTTAAGAAAAACGTTTACAGCTTTAATTACATCTGCAGATTAACCAATGAAATAACCACAATTGTAAAACAACCTCTACTCCAACTCATAAATCACAGATGATACTGAGAAATTTTGGGTTCCTGTAAAACATCAAATTATTTGGTAGCTTGTTGGTGAAATCAAAACTAATACTTTAAATATACTTCCCAAATGATTCAGCAAAACTGTGCTATTAAGACACTCCTAATCTAATCAATTTCAGCGTTGCTCTAAATAATGGTTCTTACACTCAATTTTTGTGAGTCTGATAGTTATCTTTCCACAGAAAAATACATTAGGTGTCAGCTCACAAAACTGTGTATAGAATTTCAGGGGTTTACTGGACACCCTATGGCCAGCCTGCCCACTGACCCGGGTTAAGAGCATCTGCTTATAAAGGTGTCAGCAGTCTTAACTGTCTTGTGAATTCTGCTCTATGTTTATAACAGTAAATGGATAGCTTCAGAAAAATGTGACCCCTGCGCAGCCAAAGTTGTAATAACGTTCAGACACAATTCTTCCTACATAGTAGTTATAAAAAACTTTCAAATATAAGCTCTGAGGTCAAATATTTTTCAAACTTTAAATTATTAAAGAAAAATTACTTACCGAACAGTTTTATCATCAGCTGAAAGGATCTGTTTATCCTCACTGCACCATAGAGCCTTTTTAATACCAGAAGTATGACCACTGATTTCCTTAGGTTCTTAAGATAAAACAATTTAAAATACATTTGTTAATATCTGATTTTTAAAACTAAGCAATATTTGAACTATGTAAAAAGAAAACTATGTTTTAAATTAGACTGTAACTTTTCAAAGCCCATCACAATTTAAACTTGATGTTTACCTAGGATACATTTAGTTTTTCTATACTGAAATAAAAATTTATCTGCGTGACAAGGAACCCAAGAACTATACATGTAGATGGGACTGAATACACCACTCCCTCCAGCCTACTTTTCCGCTTTTGAAAGCACTGTTGTACTTCAGTGAAATAAAATAACTAAGGTGGCATAATTTAATTTAAGAATATGGACCCAGGAACAAGACAGCCTGAGCTAATTCCAGTGCTATCACTAATGCTAGGACCCTCTTCCAAGCCACTGTTGGCAGAGCAAAGCATCAAAAAGGTGGGAACCTGTCTCTGTTCGAGACTTTCCAAAGACTTAAAAAACAAAACAAAACCACTTGTTATCTCTGGGCAAAAGTAGAAGTTGGAGGCAATACCCTTCAACACAACTTTGACTTTGGGCAAGTCACAACCTTTTGAAGACTACATTTCTTCACTTGGAAACTGGATTAACAATAGTTACTATACCCTGGATTTGAGTATAAGAATCAAATGAGAATATACATTCAACGTTTCTTTTCTTTTTTTTTTTTTGCCTTTTTCCTTTTAAAAAAAATACAGAGTTACTAGAGGTATTTCACATTAAATTCCCCCAAGCGACAATATCTCTATTCCCAAAGTTCTGTGTGTGGGAATTTGGAGGCTGGCCAGTGGTGGATATGTCCAAAGAGACAACACTACACCAGTACTATGATCCCAACTTACTCTTTGGCTGCATGGTGTTTGAGTGGATAGCAAGAGCTGAATGCAAAACACAGACAGACACTGCTATCAGACACAGATGAAAACCATGCACACGTTACAGCAGCCATCATCTAAAGTTTCTAATCGGGTTTCTGACAGACAGTAAAAGCTCAGTTAATTGCTCTTCTTTCCAATGCAAGACACTGGAAGAGCCATTTTCAAAAGGCAGCTTTGAGAAAGGTAAAAGAAGACGAAAGTTGTCTACCTGAGCCCTGAACTATCTTCCTGAGTCAGACAGATACACTGATTCAGTGAGGTCAGAGTAGTTTGCTATGTTTTGGCATAAAGTTATTAGAGAGAATGAAGAGAAAAATTACCAGGTGCCAAAGGACAATAATCCACAAAGGTAGTTTGTTTCCTCACCTTAGAAGTGCTTTTAGAAAAGATATTTCAAGAACAACTGTTTAATTTCCAATGTAGCTTTGACTTTCTTACAAACTTCTAAAGTTTATTGACTTATGAATAAACAGTAGTACCCAAGATACAAAATTTAAGAACCCAACTACTATATAATAAATAAAACAAAATTCTTTTTGTCATATTTTGGTAGCCTTTAAAATACATAGTATGTGACTAGAAAAGCACTGAAATACTACAAAATAGAAGTGAATATCTGACTAGGGAAGAAAAGGTATGTCTTACAACTTCTGTGCAATGAGAGAATTCTTAAAGGAAATGATAGATTTTACCACCCAATTTTTTAAAATGCGCATACCATAAACCTTACTGACAAAATTTAAAAGCAAATGACTAATGAGAATACAATAAAGAAACTTTAAAACGAGTAATAAAAAGATGTACAGGTGCTTAGTTCACAAAAGAAGAAGTACATTAAAATGGTATTCAACAGTATTTTAATCTCATGAGTAATTTTTCAAGCGCACATTAATAAGACAGAATCATTTTTCTATTAAATTGGCAAAGATAAAGCAAGTTATCAGTGTTTGCTAGAACAGGTTAGCTATAAATACATTTTTATACTTCACTGGAGGGCCCTTTGGTAGTATCTATCAATGGATTCCAAGCATACCTCCTTTTTGTCCCAACAATTCCATTTCTATGTAGGTATCCTACAGAAACAACTGTGGAAGTATATGCAACTATAAGGATGTTGCGCACAACACTGCTTATAATCTTTAAAATTTGTAAATAACCAAATAAGCCATAATAGGAGATTGGCTAGTTCACTTACCCACAGAATAGAGAGCCATACAGTCATTAGAAAGAATGAATAGAATATTTAAAGACATGAAAAAACTATTATTACAGATTTTTAAAATTCTTCTGAATAGCTAATATACTCGTGTGGTTCAAAAGTCTAAGTATGTATACACACTGAGAATTTTTACTCTTCTCACCTTCTACAGATAATAACCACTCCTTCTAACCAAAAGGTAGTTAACACTGTTACACACCTTTTTAGACTTAGTATCATAATAAAAATTTACCATGATAATTTTTTAAATTATAGGAAGGCTATACAAGCACAATGTAGTAAATAAATCAATATTTCAAGATATCTCCATTTAAAAAAGAACTGGAAAAACATGAACCAAAAGCTAAAGACATTATCAGCAATTAATAATATTGGATAATGGACTATATTTTAATTTTTTTCTTTGTGACTATCTTTATTTTCCTAATTTGAGTACTAAATATGAATTCCTTTAATCAGGAAAAGTTACTTAAATTAAAAAGAAACAAAACCACAAATACATATAAATGACACTTACCTGCTTCAGGTCTGTTCAAGTCATATATGCGTAACAGTTTATCCTGTCCCCCGGTTAACAAGTAATTACTATCCTGAAAACACACATAAATAAGATCTTACTAGATTAACCATTTTAAAAGCTGCATCTCTTTGAAACTTCTTCAACACCAAACAGAATCCAAATAAGACTCACAGATGTCACAAGGAGATGCATACAGACCAATTACTCCTGAGAAAATACTGTAGAGCATTTATCTTTCTCATAATAGCCAAAGCCCTGTAAGCTTCCCAGTTCAAATGTCATACCACCTCCACATGGCTTCTCTTAGTCGGCCCTGATCCGGCTGCCTACTGAGGAGTACATCTGTGATGATCTCAAATTTATACTCTCCCTTCTGAAAGTGGCTGGGAAACATTATTTGGGCTTTTCAGATGTTTGTTGCTATTGTTGAAGTATTGATACAAGAGTTCCAGGGTTCTTAAAAGCCTCATAGGATCAACTAAGAAGAAATACAGTTGAGTTGAACAACGAAGGGATCAGGGGACCCACTCCACACAGTCGAAAGCCACGTATAAGTTACAGTCAGCCCTCTATACATGTGGTTCCTCCCACATGCAGTTCCTCCACGTGTGCAGATTCCGCAACTGTGGACAATGTGATACTGCAGTATGCGGTATTTATCAGTGAAAAAATCCATGTTAAGTGGACCTAGACAGTTTAAACGTGTTATTCAACAGTCAATTGTAAAGGTGTACAGTTTAATCTACAGTCAAATCAAATATAAGCCAATATACACCAAATATTCCCCCAGAAAACCAAATATACAAACCAATCAAATATAAAACCATTGTCATATCCTATAATAACAGCAATTTAACTTCCTAAAACAAATTCCATTTTCTGATACCTGCGTAAAATCCACAGTCTTGACAATGTGTTTATGAGCCAGGGTCATCAATTCATCTCCTGAGACAGCATCCCACACTTTGCTAAAAATAAAAAGTAAAATTAAAAGATAAACGTGGTAATTTTGACAATTAATTAGCAAATAAGTTAGATATTTGAAATGTTATCTAACTACATAAGGTAAAAACAATGTAACAATCTAATTTTGACAATGGAAAATATCAAATTTTAAGTAAACAAGTTTCATGAACCAATCCATCCTTACTTTCATTTTAGCCTGTAGCCATAATATCCTTTTAGCAAGACTGTAAACATTTTAACCAGTTCAGTTTCACCTTTCCAACTTTTTTTCTCTATTCTTTACTCTCGTGTACATGAGAAACAAGAAATGAAAAACAAGAAGTCCTTTAAAAGAATTTTACAGGAGAATGAAAAGCCTTGACAGAGGTTACATGAAATTTTAAAACAAGACAGTAGAGAAGAAAATATTCTCCCCATCTCTTCCTCAAAGTTGACTCTTAAATTCTCAAATCCTAGTCCAATTAACTTCCACACAAAGTAACAGCCTTTGATTATATAATGCTAATGTTGAGATGACTTTAAATCTCTCAACTGTTATTTTCCCTAACCCAACCCAAAATATATATGTGATTACACACACATACGTATGTGTGTGGATATGTTGGGGGATAATGATGAAATAATAGTTCACAAAAATACTGTAAGGGGTTCCCCAAATAAAAAAGCTTAAACAGTAAAGAAGAAGGAAAAAAAACAATTCATTTTAGGTCAGAAGAGGTCATTGAAAAATAAACAAGAAAACTTTCCACGCAGGAAAAGAAACTGTTATGAGGAACAAGCTATGCTCCCTAAAGATTTCCATTTTAATGTAATTGACATTTATTTTTAGGAAAAAAGTGAACAATGAAATAGTGGAGAAAGAAAAACAGAGAAAAACAAGGAGTATCTTTTCTTCATTTACTCATTAAACACACAATAAATATATCAAGTATGTCACTCTAGACTCAGTACTAGGGCACAAAAGGGAGAAAAAAAATGATCCCAAAGAAAGTTCCTGCCTTAGCAGAGCATTAGCTTTAGCTGAGATGAAAAAAAAATATCTATTAAATAATACATTTAAGAAATATAATTAAATGAAATATAATTAAATGACAAACACACATGACTATAGAAACACAAACAAAAAACACACCACTAATTACGCCAGAAAGTCCAGAAAATCTAAGCATCAAAACCTGTAGCCTTAAAGAGCACGCAGAAATATGCCAGGGGGAAAAAAAGGGAAAGGCCATTGTAGATAAGCATTAATAGCATGTGCAACGGTAAAGAAACATGAACCATCTAACAGGAATAAATGCTGATGATACAACAGAAACCTTGCAAATTATATACTTGAGTCATGAGTGGCTGAGTAAATACATTCTGAGAGAAACAATGTCAACTATGAGTGGTACTGCTACTAAACTCTCAAATATTAATTTCTCTTTGCACAGGAAACCTGTTCTAATCTCTCCCGTTTCCAATTCAACTCTCTTGGTCCAACCCTACTTCCCCAACCTCATTTTGTATTATTTCTCCTAATCTAGCCACACCAGATTAGAGAGGATTCCTCAAACAAGCCATGTATTTTCTTCCAGGCTCCTCTGTCTTTGCTCATATTGTTCTATTAAGCATGTATTTTATATTCTCAGCTATCACAGTTCTACTCATCCTCAGGGTTCATCGCAAATGGTATCTTTTCACTAAACCTTCTATTTATCTCGCCTCCATTAACCATTCCTTTCTGTTTTTTCCACAGAGCTCAGCTTATACTGATTACTGTGTTTAATTTTGCTTTGCTTTTACTTTTGTTTACATATGCTTACTCTTAACCACAGGGAAATCAGTGATAAGAGTTCACAAAGATTAGACTGCTGCAATAACAGAAGGTGTCAAAAGTGAAGAAAACATCAAATATACCTGAAATCTCTATCCTGTTCATATGATGCCATGTCTCAAAGGAACTCTGGGCAATGTCCTTAGAAATACTAATTTCAAGTATATTCAATCATCTTTCCCAAACGCCTTAAAATCTTAATATGCTGCTTAGACCATGTCCACTCACTGGTGAGGAGGAAAAGCACTGGAGTGACTGTAGTAGTATCATCCAGAAGGCCCATGTATCTAGTTGTTTTCCTCCTATTTAGAAACACTAGTAAAATTGAGTTCGGCACTCTTGACAGAGCACGTTCTAGTCACTTGTACTAGATCTACTTAAGCACTCTCTGGCCAGAGCACAGGCATCTTCTTTACTTTTGGCACTCTCCAGATGAAGACAGTAGAGGGACTGAGAAGAGGATCAGGAGATGTAGTGCTAACATTAGCTCTATGAATTAAAAGATATAAAGTGGATGGTGTTTCAGGGACAGTGTACACATCAGCTGACTCGACTGCCCGAATTACCTCAAGTTAACATTCTAAACTGACCCACGGACCGGCTCTGCTGAATATATTTTCTCCACAAGAAATAGGAACAAATTACCCTTTAGATAAACATGAAATTAATGAATTTTCTGAGAAACCTAAGAATGAGGGAACAAAAACAATCACCTAAAAATAATTTATACCAACTATGATTAATCAGGTAAGCTGGGGAGCTCTTTAGTTGGGTCAAGTTCCATAACAGCAGACCCCATACAAGTCATTAAAAGAGAAGAATATAAACAAAGAATGCACACACTCCCACACCTCACAGACAGACACAGAGCAATTGAAGGGTAAGCCTCAGCGTCCATTAACCGAGTACCTACTATGTAACAGACACTATGCTACGCTCCAGGCATGTAAGTGGAGAAAGATCTCTCTAATTTGCACAAAAATCAGACTTACACTCATTTTACAGATGTGAAACTTCAACCAAAGCTTAAGAAGCATCCCATGATCAAACTGAAAATACACAGCATGGCTAGCACATAAACTCAGGCCTGGCTAATGTAAATGCTTACATCTTTCTCACTATATGATGGCATCTGAGAGCCTTAACTAAGGGGGAAAAAACCCAAAACTATTGCCTCTTGTTATTTAAATCTACTCAAACTTCCTTGCATGAAACCAAAAGGTTTCATGGCTTTAGCACAGAAGTTCCAAAATAACACATGATTTTGATCTAGTAGGGGTGGTAGCTACCAGTGTTATCTTACACATGTAACACTTACACAGTTATTAGATTTTAGGCAATATTCTAAATATTAGAAACATATCAACTTATTTAATATTCACAACCAGAGGTAGGCACTATTACTATTCTCATTTTTATAGATGATGAAACTGAAAAAAGAGAGATTAAATAAAGTTCACAAGGTCACAGAGCTATTAAAGGATGGAGCCTGGGTTCAAACACAGACAATATGGCCCCATTAAAATTAATGCTTTTAATAACCACTTGTAAACACAGACCCTGAGACCTGAAACGTTAAGAAAGCACAAAAGCAACAATGAATACCCGTACACAGACATGTCCTCAAATGAATGGTTTGGGCTATTAATGCTGTTAGTGACCTAAACAAAGATAGCTGTGCCTCTGGCAGCAAGAAAAAATCCTGAATACTCTTTTCAGAACTCTCTTAAGTAGTTAAACTGCGATATTTTTCACACCCTTTTCTCTATTTCAGAGTAATTATCACATGAACAGTAATTTCTATCTAATGCGCTTTATTCTTTTCCAGAGGACTGGCATTACAATTTGGCTAAACGTACAAACCAGGAGTCTTCACGGATTTTACAGAAATGGGCATCCTTCCTAACAAGCTTTTGCACAGGTCTCTTAAAGATCAGAACAAGACCGTCCTTCAAGAAGGAGGAGAGAAAGCATTTTGCTCATGTAATTAACATTGTTAGGGCCAGATAACACAGAACTGAGACTAACAGAAATATATTTGTCCAGAACTGCAATTCAAAAGCTTGTCTCTTTTAATGCTAATGTGTATAGTGTCTAAGATCTCATTACATTTATTACCTAATTGTATTTAACTGTTACATTTATTACCTAATTATACTTAACTTAAAATACCACTTTATTAACTACTAACTTACCACCAAACTGGGACCTAGTTTCAATAATGACATTTTTTAAATCCACTTACCAAATATCTGAAATCTAGAGCTTTTAATTGCAATTTTCTGCCTCTGTTATAAAATCAATGACATTCATTCCCAATGACAATGTTCCTACTGGACTGAGCAAAAAACAAACTTTGGAGGAGTTAAAGGGGAAAAAAAAAAAAAAAAGCTGAACTCATGGCAGACACAAATGTCTTAGAAGCAAAACCAAGATCTATAATTCGTCCATTCTTTATCCTTCTACTTTAGAAAAATTCCTTAAGTTATTTATTTGACAAACATAAAGTACTGAACAAACAAGGGATACAAAAAAATATAAAACATGGCCCCTGGCCTCAAAAAGCAATGACACTAAAGTCAGTAAGTACTGTAAGAGCCAGAAGTTTAACACAGGGAACAGTGTGAGCAAAAAGAAGGAATGGGCACCTTCACCTTCCAACACTCCACAAGTCTTCCTTGTCTGAGAATCACTTTTACTTCCTATTTTTCACCTCACATAATTAACAATCAAAGGAGTCTCTGTCACATTATAAGCACACATGCTGACATCTACAGCAACATTTGACCTGAAGCTGTTGACATTAAAGGACTGACATAAAACCAAGCAGTTCCTTATTTTATCAGAATTTCATACAATCACAATAGGGCAGCATGCAAAGCCTTACAATGGTTTTTCATGAACATAATAACATCTATTCATTGAAGGCACAGAAAAAGTTCATACTGACATTTATAACTTTTCTTACTGCTCTCTCATCATCTCAAATTTAATCCCACATAAGCATGGGATTGTATCTCCCTCTCCCTTATTTAAAAAATTTTATTTTTAAAAACTTACATATAGTAAAACTAACTCCATGATATAGAGGTCTACGAGTTTCAACAAATATATTGTCATGTATCCACCACTCAATCAATCTGCCTTCATTTTTCATAATAAACTTAGTATGTTTAATTTGCTTAATACAAAGGAGCAACAAACACATTTACAATTGCTCCCTAGTGTGAAATTCTGTTAAAAAAAAAAAAATCAACAAGACCACTTTTATTCTCCAGAGCCTCAAATCTTTTAATAGAGTATTACATGTGCAATAGCCCTTGACATTGCCTTCCTTAGTTTAAGCATTTAAGTGCCTGCTAAATCACAAACACAATTAGGAACTAGAGGTAGCAAGGTTATATATGACACATGCTCAGATGGGGAAAGTGGGTCACCACAAATCACTTTAATAACATACGCAAACGCCAAAAATCAGAATAGGTAAGGTGTATTCTGGCAACAATATTAGTATAACTAGACTGTGGGGCATACGGCGTGCAGTGCCAGATGATGATAATGATGAACTAGGATGAGACCAAATTTTCAAGAGCCAACAAGTGAAATTTAACCTTTAGGCCAGTGGTTAAAGGCTGCACATCAGAATCACCTAGAACTTCAAGGAAGGAAAAGAACTGATGTTCGGGACTGCACCCCCAGACCAATTAATCAGGATTTCTAGATACATGCATCTGAGTATTTTAAAAGCTTCTAATGTACACCCAAGATCATGGACCACTGACAAAGCACAGGGAAGACAAGAAGATCATGAGATAGAGAAGTGACATGATGATATTTGTATCTGTGTTCAGGAATACAACTGGCAGCACCAGGGAGGATGAACAGATGGGAAAGGACAAGTGGTAGGGACCTAAACTAATAGGGCAGTGGCCGAGGCATAAGAAACAATGTGGTCGGGAAACATTCTGCTGGTAGAATCAACAAAGAAGATAATAATCTAGATGGAAGAGAAAAATCAAGAATGATTTTGATTTCAGGCTTAAAAAACTTAAAAAATGAAGAATAATTGAGTTGGGGAGTTTTAAATATGTCTAACAAAAATGAGAGTGAAATTGGGCTAAAAACGTGGGGTCATTAGCACTAGGAAGTCATAAGAGTTAATGATACCACTCAGCCAGCACATGTGGAGCAGTATTTGGAAGCATGACCGACCACCAACATTCATTATCTGAAGTGTCTGTTAATAATGCAGATTCCTGGGTCCCAATCCAGACATGCAAAATTTAATCATTTAAGTATCTGAACATTCTGAGAACCATTTAAGAGAAAGAAGCAGGCAGGATCAGGGTGGAATTTTGGTGAGATCAAACACCATGTGTTCTATATGGCAGACAGTGAGAATTCCATGAATAACTTTTATTGAAGTTTTGATCATTTCAGAACACAATCCACAGACAACTCCAAAGGTGGCCATTTTTGGCGGCACTTACGCTGTGAAATCTGCAGCTGCTGTAGCTGCTTTGGTGGCATCCTTGTTTAATGTTGCACCCCAAACAGCACCCTTATGACCCAAAAATGTTCCAATCCAGTCTCCTGTATCTCCCTGGCGTAGCATAGGTTTACCATCTAAAAGATATTTAAGAAGACATGTGATTTAGAAGTTTAGATTACTTAAAATCTAAGATTCAAACATAAAATGATCATATTGAAAAACAAAGTGGAAAACTGCTTTTGTTGTCTAACTATTCTCACTCACAGGGATCACTAAGGAACGTCCAGAAATAAATTAACTGAAGAACCGAGCTGTACATTCTCTTTGGGAAGCATTTGTAATTCGGTGAGAAGACTACTGATCTGCGTCAAAACAATCTAGATTTGCGTCTTATTTTGGACAAACTTCTTAACAGTAAGTTTCAGCTTCCATTTGAAAAATGAAAAATGGAAGTGAAAAATTCCATACAATAAAACAATATCCTGTGAGATAACAGGAGTAGCAAGTCTTTGTAAACTAAGGTGTAAAATAAGGCCTGGCCTAGTTTCTGCATTCCTCGAATCCTTGAAAGATTATTTACGGTGTCTGCTGGCCGGGGCGTCTAAGCAAGTGCACAGTTCAGCTTCTCCGGAAATAGCAATAAAGCTAAAATGAGAGACCTTGGTTAGGGGCATTACTTAGCAAAGCCCCTCGGCGTCAGCTGAGGAAACCCTAACACTACTCCTCTCCCCATCAGCCCACCATGGACCCTAACCTCAAAGGCTGCGAGAGCCGCAGTCCGCTCGGCAAAGGGGAGTGCCGGCCCCACTCCCTTTCCGCCCAGTCCCAGCCGTCAGGGGCCCGATCTGCGGCCCTGCTCACCTTTGCAAGCGCTGATCAGGAAATAGCCGTAAGGCGTGATGCCACTGAAGGCCAGATCCACCACGGGCCGCGTGTGGCCCGAGCAGGTGAGCGGCGTCTGCCTCATTGCCATGGCGGCTGCGAGCCGTGCGATCCGGCGGGGGAGCCGAGGGTCGTCTGGTCTTTTCTCTCCTCCGTGGCACCGCCTCCGCCTCCTCAAGGCCCCCGCCCTGACTCTGGGGTTGGGCCGGGAAACGGGAAAAGGCCAATCCGGTGGCCCCGAGGTCAGAAAGGGGTTAGGGGCGGGTCAGGGAGTCTGCGACTGACGACCTACCGCCGTCGAGGGAGGGAAAGGGAGGGAGGGAGAAGAGTAGGGGAGGGGGAGAACCGCAGAACCCGCGGCCACGATCCACACCGTCCACACCGGTACCGGCAGGAAGTGACGACAGCAACGACGCTAAGCGTCCGCCGGAAGTGACGATCCGGCGGGAAGGCGGGTTCTCCAGGTAGAAGAGGCTTAGTGGAGCCAGAAGGACGGCAGCGCGCAGGCGCGAGATCAGCGTTCGTTGAGCACGTGACGCTGGCCCTGCGCCAGCTACGCAAGGCGCCTGGCGGCGCTTTAGGCTCTGGATCAAAGTCCCGGCGAGCAATTTTGCGCGGTGAGTCGCGGGCTTTCTGTTCTCGGGCGGAGTTCGCGGGGGGCGAAAGCGGGTCCTTCTCCGCTCAGACCCTGAACCTGGCGGCCCATGTGGATTACGCACCGAGCAGTCCAACCAGTTGGACTATGCTCAGTATCAGAACATTTAAGCTGAACAACCAGAGTTGTTCTCAGCGGCTGCCCAAACCTTCAAACACTAAGAACTTTTTTTTCAATCTTTATTAACAATTATATAGGCAGCTCCTCCGGGATTGTCTACAAGGCCCTTAAGAAAAGTGCTTTCCCTAGCCACCCCTAATGCTGTGTAACATTCCTCCATTGCTAGTGTTTTAGAAGTGTTATGTAACTTTCAAGATAGTTAAATTCAAATTACTTTTTGTTTTGAGGACTTCGGAGGACTCTAGAGCAGTGGTCCTCGAATTTTTGGATGAAATACCCACATCAATAAAACTTGAGTCGGCACTCCAAGTCTATGGATAATAATTTGTAAATTACTTACATGTTAGTGCATAGACAAAAATAGAAATACCAGAAGAATCTAAAAACTAAACATAAATAGAAACACTGGTTTTATCTTCCTGCAGGCTGCCCACTTTGGATATCGCTGCGTTGTGTGGTATCCAGAACTGTTGATGGAGTACTCATACAAAAGCTGTCCTGAGCAGGAAAGGTCCTTTCTCTGGGCAAGTTGTTTCTTTCCTTTGATGTTGGTTAGAAAGTCAGTCGAAAACAGCAGAGATTTTTGTGGCCTATTCACTGCTTTATCCCCCAGGCCATAATGTCTTGGCATATAACACATATTTAATCCGCACAAAAGTCTCTCAGTGTTTCCTTCTGCATCGTCTTTTGGTGATAAACATGTATCTTCATTCAAGATTCAAGTCTAATTACTTGAATGAAGACTTGAAGTACTTCCCCATTTTATTTCCTTAGCATTTTGTTCATTCATCTATAGTACAGCACTTACTGAATATGTTTTCCATTATCTTTTGTTCTCTCTGTGCCAACCTCACCCTGTGGTTCAGCCCACACACACACACTCCATTCACATTTAAATTATGAGCTCCTTAATGGGAAAGGTTATGTCTTTGTCATCTTCGTACTCTTATTACCAGAAGAGTGAATGACATTTAGTGATTGCTCAACAAATGATTATTAAATAAATAGATGCATTACTGATGGAGGTAAATAAAGACACAACTCAAGTTAGAACTAGTCAGTAAAATATTAATATATGTCCATTTGTTGCTTGTTGTGTGTAGGTAAGTTTACAACTGAAAACTTCTTTGTCTCTAAAGAATATATAGTTCCTACTCATTTGGATTCTGTGTTCTAAGAGTATTATCATGATCAATCGTGTGGGGTTCAAAGTCAGTTTAACATTAGAAGACAGATTACTGCAATTAATATGATTAACGACATTAAAAGACTAAAAAAGAAAAATGATATCAATATGTATTTCATTGTATTGTATAAAAAATTTTAGACAGAATTTAATATGCACTCATTCATGATAAAAACTTAGATACCAGAACTAGAAGGGCTCTCCTTAACCTGATAGAATATCTAAAGAAGCAGTACACATAATGATGAAACAATCACTCTCTATTAGTTCAGGTACAAAATAAGAATGATTACCACTATCACTCCAATACAGCATTGAACTAGATGTTTAGGTAACCCAATAAGGCATAAACGTTGCAAAGAAAATTACAAATCTGTGATTATTTAAAGATTATTTATGGAGATTCCATATAAAGAAAAATCTATACATATTTTTATATTTAGATCTTTTTAAAAGATCTAGTATAAATTATTGGAATTAATGAGAGTTTAGCAAGGTTGCTGGTTTTTTAAAAAAGTGCAGTGAAAGCAATTGCATTTCTATACACTAGCAACAAACATAAAATGTAATTTAAAAATACGCCAGATGGGGCTTCCCTGGTGGCGCAGTGGTTGAGAGTCCGCCTGCCGATGCAGGGGACACGGGTTCGTGCCCTGGTCCGGGAAGATCCCACATGCCGCAGAGCGGCTGGGCCCGTGAGCCATGGCCGCTGAGCCTGCGTATCCGGAGCCTGTGCTCTGCAACGGGAGAGACCACAACAGTGAGAGGCCGGCGTACCGCAAAACAAAAAACAAAAGCCATATAAAATAGCATCAAGAGATAAAAAGTACTTGAGAATAAGTCTGACAAAGTATGTATCCCAGCAGGAAAAAGCTGGCACACTTAAAGGTGGGAATTGAGGAGAGTTTAATGAATGGATCATTTACTAAGTGGTCAGGATCAAAAGCAACCAACAAGGAGTGGTGAGGAAACCCAGGGAGAAAATGGAGTACTAACCATAGGTCTGAATGGGCAACTGAAAGGGAGCAGAACTCTGGCTGCAGGGGAAGGCTATGGTCAAGAGCTACAAGGCTCCAGAGAGGAATATAGCTGCAGCCAACCATCATCAGTGTGGTGTGCAAGAAGGCAGGGAATGTGTATCTACTCAGATCTGCCCATGCTTCCCATTGGCCAAATCTTTTCAGAGGCCAGAAGGCAAGGGAGCCCTCTGATGGAGTCCAAAAATGTCAGCCTTCTAGGACATGAACCATAGTGCAGAAGGAAAAAGGGAGGATCTGGTGAAGTAAAGTGAGAATATTCAATTAATTTTCAAGGCTTCTGTGGAGCATGAGAAATTTTGTTGAAAGGCATTAAGAATATGAAAATAAATGAAGAGATGGCTATATTGTGTTCATGTATTTGAAGATTCAATATTGGGAAAACGTCAGTGCTCCCCTGTTATGGCCTGTGTCCCCAACCAGATTCATATATTCAATTACTAAGCACCAGTACCTCAGAATGTGACTATTTTTGGAGGTAAGACCTTTAGAGAGGCAATAAAGGCAAAATGAGATCATATGGTGGGCCCTAATCCAATATAACTGGTGCCTTCTTAGAAGAGGACACACACAACACAGACCACTGGATGACCACATGAGGACACAGTGGGAAGGCAGCCATCTGCAAGTCAAGGGGAGAGGCCTCAGAAGAAACCAAACCTGCAACACCTTTTTTTTTTGGCCGCACCAAATGACTTGAAGGATCTTAGTTCCCTGACCAGGGATCGAACCTGTGCCCCCTGCAATGGAAGCATGGAGTCCTAACCACTGGATCACCAGGGAATTCTCAAACCTGCAACACCTTGATCTTATACTTCTAGCATCCAGAACGGTGAGAAATACATTTCTGTTGCTTAAGCCACCCAGTCTGTGGTATTTTGTTATGGCAGCTCTAGCAAACATCCCCGAATTGATATACAGATTCAATAGAATTCCAAACCAAAGCCCCAACTGTTTAAAATAAAACTTTACATGCTCATGTTAATAGTTACATAGAATGGCAAAAGACCAAAACTACCTGACACACCCCAAAAGAAGAAAAACAAGGAAAGAAGACTTCTCTAGCTAGATATCACAGATATTTTGATGTTATAATAAACACTGTGGCAATGGCACAGGGCTTAGAAAAAGAAAAAAGGGACAAAATAATAGTCCATATAGATACAAATCCAATCAATGGCAAAGCTGCACTGTGGATCAGCTGGAAAAGAGTAATTTCAGTAAAGCTCCTGAGGGAGCTCGGAGGTGGATATCTCCCTAATTAAGCTTCCAGATGAGGACACAGCTGGCCAGCACCTTGATTTCAGCCTTGAAAAATGCTGGGCAGAAGTCCAGTTAAAGCACACTAGACTCCTGACACACAGAAAAGCTGGGATAACAAATGTGTGGTGTTTTAAGCTGTTAACTTTTAAAACTTAAGGTATTGAGGTATAATTGACATATAACATTATATTAGTTTCAAGTGTACAACATAATGACTCGATATTTGTATATTTTGTAAAATGATCACCTTAATAAGTCTAGTGAACTTTAGTCACCATACAAAGTTCAGATATTTCTTCTTGTGATGAGAACTTTTAAGATTTATTCTCTTAGCAACTTTCAAATATGCAATACAGTATTATTAACTCTAGTTACCATGCTGTACATTACATCCCCAACACTGATTTATTTTATAAGTGGAATTTTGTACCTTTTGCCCCCATCCCTCGTCTCTGGCAACTACCAATCTGTTCTCAGTATCTATGAGCTTTTTTTTTCTAATTTATATTCCACATTTAAGAGAAATCATACAGTGTCTTTCTCCATCTGACTTATTTCATTTAGCATAATACCCTCAAGGTCCACTTATGTTGTCACAAATGGCAGGATTTCATTCTTTTTTATGGCTGAACAATTTTCCATTTTATACATAGATACATATATATTTGGCACATTTTCTTTATCCATGCATCCATCAATGGACACTTAGGTTGTTTCCATATGTTGGCTACTTGTAAATAATGCTAAAATAAACATGGGAGGACAGATATCTCTTTGAAATACTGATTTCATTTCCTTTGGATATATACTCAGAAGTGGGACTGCTGGATGATATGGTAGTTCTATTTTTAAATTTTTGAGGAAGCTCCATACTGTTTTACATAGTAACTGCACCAATTTACATTCCCAACCACAGTGCACATGGGTTCCCCTTTCTCCACACCTTTGCCAACACTTGTTATCTCTTCTTTTTGATAGTAGCCATTCTAACAGGTATAAAGTGATATCTCCTTGTGGTTTTGATTTGCATTTCCTTGATGATTAGTGATGTTGAGTACCTTTTCATGTACCTGTGGAGAATTGTATGTCTTTGTTGGAAAAATGTCTATTCAGTTCCTCTGCACATTTAAAAATTAGATTGTTTGAGTTTTTGCTATTGAGGTATATGAGTTCTTCATATATTTTGGTATTAACCCCTTATCAGATATATGGTTTGCAAATATTTTCTCCCATTCATTTTTTAATTTCTTTTACTGTGCAGAAGCTTTTTAGTTTATGATTTTAGAATGAAATCCACTGCTTGTAGGGTATGAAATCTCAAATTATATTCCAAGTGAAGAAAAGGGAGACAGTTAATATGGATAATTTTGATATTGCTTCCACTTTAGTGTTTTGGACAAAAGATCAGCTGTGGTGGGTTTTTTTTTAAATAACATCTTTGTTGGAATATATTTGCTTTACAGTGTTGTGTTAGTTTCTGTTGTACAATAAAGTGAATCAGCTACATGTATACATATATCCCCATATCCCCTCCCTCTCGTGTCTTCCTCCCACCCTCCCTATCCCACCCCCTGTGGTGGTTTTGTGGATGGAGACAGAGATAAAAAGTGATAGAGATAGAGTTAGAGACAGTTTGATGGGATAAAAGAGATCCCCTTCCTCCACCATCACTTACACTTTTCTGAGAGGAAATGTTACCTTCAGAAAGAATCCATTTGAAGCTGGCATTTTCCCTAAGTGATTCATACAGAGCAATTCCAAACTAAAGCTATGGTTCTAGTAACATGGACATGCTCAGGAAAAAGCCAGAAGATCCATATCTAGGAATTCAAAGGTTATTTTTTCCCAAAAAAGTAGAGTCAAAGTCACATCAATATGAAGATTATACCTTCCTCATATAATGCTAGATTGTGTTGTCTTGGGAAGAAAACTCATGGAAGTGAGTTGCCTTTGTTCTTTTATAAATCAAGTGGAAAATGGTAGGAGTGCCCACTGATGAAGAGACCAATCTGGAATCAGAGCACTCACCATCTTTACCCCCACAAAACCAAAGCCCGCAGGGCCATTCGCAAACTCCTCTGTCCCTCTGGGAAACCTCAGGCCCAGGAAAACCCCATCACCTTGTGAACAAAGCCTGTGTATTTAACCACACACAAGAACGTGGCTCCTTTCTCAAGTGGCGAGAAGTTGGAATTTCCCTGAGAAAATGGGTGGAGACCCTCGATGATGGAGGCTTGAGCAAGGTCTGCAGGAAGAAGGTTAGAGTTTGGGGAGGTAGAGTTCAGGAACAAAGGACAACAGTCTGAAGCCCTGAGGCTTTCCCTCTTCCTCTCTCCCTTGTGTGGTACAAGAGAAAGAATTAGGTAAAGCCACAACTTCTAGGTTTTTATGCTTTGTACTGTTTGGAAATGCTTATTTAACTCTTCTATAAAAAGAGCTGCTGAAACGGCCATTGTAGCTCAGTGTTTATTTAGTCTAGAATATAGAGTGGTGGCCCTTAGAAAGAGGGTCAGGCCAAATTAGGGCTGAGGGTGCACTTTTTCACCCAACGTGGCCCTCTAGGGTCAAGTCAGCAGATAGAAACTACACAAGTTATTTGAGTAGAAAGAACTTAATATAAGGAATAGTCATATAGATATAAAGGTGATAACAACTAAATGAGTAAAAAGAGAACTCTAAGGAATCGTGGAAATAGCAACTTCTGGAAGCGTGCACCATCCCTAGGCCTGAAGGAGCAAAGGGAACAAAGAGAAAAACTTAGACATTTAGAGAGGGGTCCCTGGGGTGCTGAAACCCAGACCTCTGAGGAGGAGACACCGGATCGTTGGCCGCTGGTGTCTGTGTGGGGGTGGGGTAGGGATGAGGCTGGTTCTACAAGTGCTGAAAAAATTGCAAATTGGAGTCAGTGGTGGCTACAGATAAGGCATGACGTCTACAGGGGTGATAAACGTGTGGCCTAAGTGATTTTCAGTAGAACCCCTATCAGACAGGAAGCCACCGATCACCAGTGTTGCATTTTCCTCTCATGGCCCTGCTGGAAGAGCCTGGCGGAGGAAAGATGTGATTTGTAGTCTGGGTTCCAAGGTCACCAAAGGAGAGAATTTGAGGGTGGGGTGGAGCTGAGAGACATTATCTGGCCCAACAGGCAAACAGAAAATATATCTAAGTGTGTTTGTGTCATCGGTGATGAATCTAAAGGAAAATTGTAGCTGCTTTTATTTTTTAAAATAAATTTATTAATTTTATTTATTTATTTTTGGCTGCGTTGGGCCTTCGTTGCCGCGCGTGGACTTCCTCTAGTTGCGGCGAGCTGGGGCTACTCTTCGTTGAGTTAGCAGGCTTCTTACTGCGGTGGCTTCTCTTGTTGCAGAACACAGGCTCTAGGCACGCGGGCTTCAGTAGTTCCAGCACGCGGACTCAGTAGTTATGGCTCACGGGCTCTAGAACACAGGCTCAGAAGTTGTAGTTCAAGGGCTTAATTGCTCCGCAGCATGTGGGATCTTCCTGGACCAGGGCTCGAACCCGTATCCCCTGCATTGGCAGGCAGATTCTCAACCACTGCGCCACCAGGGAAGTCCCTGTAGCTGCTTTTTAACACACTTTCTGATTCCCCCACACATGCCCAATCAGCTGTATTTCCTGCTGACACCATCTACCAAGATACCATTAGAGAATAATCTTTGATTCTTTTGTTTTTCATACTTTGTGTTCAATTAATTACCAAATCGCATCAATTCTATGGCTTACGCAACTTCTCCTCACCTGTACTGTCACTAACCTAGTTTAGGCACACATAATTTTTCACATGACCTAATGCAACTCCCTTCTTAGTGGTATTTTCTGTCTCTGGTTTAATCTCTCTTTAGTCTAGTGATTCTCACCCCAAGCTGTATAATAATACCATCTGGGGGCTTCCCTGGTGGCACAGTGATTGAGAGTCCGCCTGCCGATGCAGGGGACAAGGGTTCGTGCCCCGGTCCGGGAAGATCCCACGTGCCGCGGAGCGGCTGGGCCAGTGAGCCGTGGCCGCTGAGCCTGTGCGTCCGGAGCCTGTGCTCCGCAACAGGAGAGGCCACAGCAGTGAGAGGCCCGCGTACCACAAATAGTAATAATAATAATAATACCATCTGGGAAACTATTTAAAAGATCTCATTCCCAAGGATCTTGATTTAATTGGTTTGGACTGGAGTTGGGGATCAGTATTTTTAAAGCTCCCTAGGTAGTTCTAAAGTGCAGCCAGGGCTTCTCTGGTGGCACAGTGGTTAATAATCCGCCTGCCAATGCAGGGGACACGGGTTCAAGCCCTGGTCCGGCAAGATCCCACATGCTGCGGAGCATCTTAAGCCCATGCACCACAACCACTGAGCCTGTGCTCTATAGCCCGCGAGCCACAGCTACTGAGCCCGCGAGCCTAGACTCCGTGTTCCGCAAGAAGAGAAGCCACTGCAATGAGAAGCCCGCGCACAGCAAGGATGACCCAACACAGCCAAAAATAAATAAATAAATAAATAAAATTTTAAAAAAAATAAAGTGCAGCCAGCTTGGAGAACCATTATTTCAGTCTGCTCTCCATATTAGTATCAAATTTTTTTTTATTATTGTGTGCTATCCAAATCCAATAACATCAGTCCATTACCCCAAATTCCTCAATAGTTATCTCTATCAACAGACAACATATCCAACTGGCATACCCATGGTTCTTCTTGGTCCAGTTTCCACATACCTCTCCAACTCCTGTTCATTCTTCTCACTGAACTTAAACTTCTAACTTCACTTTCCAACAGTATTGAGCCACTTGCAATTTCCTAAGCATAAGATATTCTCTCACTTATCCATGAAATGCATAATTTTTTCCCTACAGGAAAGGAACCTCCCCGAACAATAGCAAGTTTTAATCACATGGTTAAAAACACATCGTGTAACTTTAATGTTTTAAAGCACCCTTCAAACATTACTTTCTGAGATGTCGGTTATATGAACATTTGTGAATGCATAGAAAATGAGTTGAAAGAAATTCATTAAAATGTTAACTGTGGGGCTTCCCTGGTGGCGCAGTGGTTGAGAATCCGCCTGCCGATGCAGGGGACACGGGTTCGTGCCCGTGAGCCATGGCCGCTGAGCCTGCGTGTCCGGAGCCTGTGCTCCGCAACGGGAGAGGCCACAACAGTGAGAGGCCCGCATACGCCAAAAAAAAAAAAAAAAAAATGTTAACTGTGTTGTCTCTAGGCAGCAGGGTTATAGATTTTACTTTTTCTCTATACCTTTATGTAGTTTAGAAATTTTCTACAATGGCATGTGTTACACTTTTAAACAGAAAAAAAAGTAATAGAATGTATTTGCAAAATCATTTATGTGTTTTAAAGCACTGTATATATCGAAATATCTAAATCTACTTGATTCTGAATTAAGAAAGAAGTATTTGATTAATAAAATAGTATAATGAGGAATGCTAACATTTGCTTAGAGTTTTAACCCTACCCCCCACTTCCTACACAAAAATGTATTTTTCCTTTATCCACTAGATGGCACACTCTTCCCATGTATTGCCCCATTTATAGTGCTGAAGAAACTTTGAAGGGATTGTGCATGGTTTACATAAATATTTTTATTTTTAAACTGACACATTATAATATATTGTTTGTATTTATAAGATATTTGAATATACACTAAGAACTTTGTGGTTTTTAATTATCTAAAATTTACATCAATTTCCTTATAAACACCTCACATTTATTTGTATCGTCCCAACCAATTCTGCTCCAATTAGCCCCATCTCACTACTTAAAAGGTGGCAGAAATTCCCTTCACCCTTGAATTCCTTTTGCTCTTTTTCTTGATTTACACCTTTAGGCTTGCAGATGATACCCAGAGGAATTACTTAGTGTAGCTGGTATTATCAAGGCTAAGAGACCGCCACCAACCTTCTGCGTATAGCAACTCTGCATTGGCAGAGACCTAAGAGTTGGGTCAAATTGAACCAAACTTCCCAAAGCCAGAGAGTGGAAGGAGAAAAGATATTCCTGTGGGGAATGTCCTGAAGGCACATATCTGTGTCAGAATGATTTTAAATCTTGTCTGAAATAACGTATTCAAGAGTATTAATGAATATTCCCAAGATTTTAGAGGATAATAGATCATTAAGCAAAATCTAAAACATTAACCTTTGCCCATTTCTCACTGATGTTTGCGTGTAGGGTATTACAGGTATCAAAGAAATCTCCAATTCTTTCCAGTTAGTTTCTCTTTCTCTAGCCCTTTTTTCCAAAGTCCAATTGCCTGTCAAAAGTGGTTCCGCTCTCTGGCTCACTTTTCTTAGATGATGACTTATCTGCCTGGCACTACATTTTCAATTTACAATAAACAGCACTCGGAATGAGTCAAATTCGGTAGCCTTGGAGCTGTTTTTCTGCCCAATCAACTGGGCGTTTTGCTTTCGAACATGTGAGGTACATTTCTAATGTCTAAATTTAAGGGCTGAGCATTATATGTATTAGAAAAAATATATAAGCACGTTATAATTGTCATAATTTTTTCTGATTAAAAACTATACGTTCTTTATAAAATTTTTGAAAGACTGTAAAAGCTCAAAGAAGGAAAATTTAAATTGCTCATAATTTCCCCATCCAGGGAAAGTACCCTATAAGAGTCTATTTAAACCACCTATAAGGGTTTGCATTTAGAGAAGTAAGTCTAGTATCTCTGCATTCTCATCATTTTTCCCTAGTGAAATTTTATTGCGTGGAGTTCTATTGCTATTGTGAATGATTTTAAAGACAGTAACAAAAATATAGTCTGTTTTGGCCTTAAACTAGATGTCAGCCTATATTTAAAAGCAAGCCACTTTTAAATTATTAACATTTTATTTTCTCTGCCTTACGTTTAAGGTTAAATATTCTTCTTCATTTATATTAACACTTGGGGCTTACAAATGAACTCTGAGGCATGCACTGTAGCTATTTGAATCGATCTTTCTTAGGATAACAGAAACTCTGAATGCTGTTCTTACTATTCCACAATTTTCTGTAGGGCCTCAGCAAGTTAATTATCTTCTTTGTGTGCTTAATCCTCTTAGAGTGCAACCCTCATCACTTCTGCATGCCATGCCATTCTGTGAGGATGAATGTTTCCCTTTATCCCCTGTGTATAGAAATGGGGAATAAAAGAGAGAGAATTTAAAAAAGAGAACAGGGAGCCTCAGTTTTGCATCAACCTAAGAAATATGGATTCAGTGTCCATGGAATTGAAAATGTCTGCTTCAATTCTTTAGGACATTTCAGAGCATAATTTGAATTTTAAAATAAGAAGATTAGAAATCAATATTCAAAGTGAACATTGGTTGCTTTCAATTATTTTCCTCTTTTATTCAAACAAACCTAAAAGTAACACCATCTGTGCCTATTAATTGCTATTTGCTATAAGTGTAAAGTGAATTTCAAAATAAATGGAGCTATAAATTTCTTTCCAAACGTTTTATATTAATTCATTCAAAGAACATATGTGGAGCACAGAGATAGGTGAATAAAACACAGTCTTTACTTAGAGTCTAATGAAGGAGTCAGAAAAATGTAGAGTGAAATGTATCAAAAAATATCTGTTTAGTGCTGCTGTGGTCCAGGGGATGTCTTAAAGATTGGGGGTAGAGCAGTGAACAAAACATACAAACATTCTGCTTTCACTGCACTTAACGTTTCAGCAGGGGCAGACAGAGAGTAGATAAATACAGGGGTCCCTTGGTGTCAGCAGGGGATGGGTTCCCAGACCCACCACAGATACCAAAATCGGCAGGTGCTCAAGTCCCTTTTATAAAATAGCGCGGTATTTGCCTATAACCTGCGCATATTTCCCTGTATACCCTAAATCATCTTTAGATTACTTGTAATACCTAATACAATGTAAGTGCTATATAAATAGTTGTAAATCCAGTGTAAACGCTGTGTAAATAGTTGCTGGTGCAACGCAAATTTAAGTTTTGCCTTTTGGAGCATTTCAGGGGATGGGAGGGGCAAGGAGGCCACCGAGGCTTGAGTGGAGTGATCAAGGTGGACACGGTAGCAGGTAACCATAAGGGAGGTAGCGGGTTGCTGGCGGGGGCACAGGGGGAGGCCACGTAGGTCTTTGTGAGCATTGTAAGGACTTTGGCCATCACTTAGAACAAATTGAGTAGCCAACAGGAGAGTTTTGAATGAAAGAGTGAGAAGACCTGGGGTAACACAGGGACACAAATTAGGAGCATACTGCAATAACCCCCAGGGAAAAGGATGGAAACTTGTACTAGAGTGGGAACAGTGAGGGTGAGAAGAGGTGGTCAGAGTCTAGATATGCTTTGAAGGACACATAGCCAAAATATTCTGATGGATTGGATGGAGGCTGTGAGAGAGAGTCAAGTTTTGTTTTTTAATAAAGACATATTGGAAATTCCCTGGTGCTCCAGTGGCTAGGACTCCACGCTTCCATTTCAGGGGGCACAGGTTCCATCCCTAGTCAGGATCTCCACAAGCCACGCAGTGTGGCCAAAAAAAAGAGACATATTTACATGTATGAAATGCCCCTATTCTGTTGTGTAAAATACAACTTGCGTTATTCTTTGACCACTGATATTCCAGCAACTTCCCAGAAGTTAGTTTTCATTTTTCTAAAACCTAATTTCTCATGGTTTTATCACTCATTTGTCCTGCTAAGTCCTCTTACAGCAAAACTTTGCAATTCCAATGGAATACAATTGAGCACGTGGGGATCTAGCTTTTGTCTGAAAAGACAATATAATTTAAAATCCTGACTCATCAAATTATCTCTGGAAAGCAAATAAACCAATTCTCTTCTCATTTATACCCAGCATTATATAATGAACATTGAGGGCTCCTCTTTTCACGCCTATTTCTACAATTTTCACAGAAGAGAACACGTACCCTTCTTTAATCTTATTACAGGAATCCATCACAACTGAAAATGCATTCAATCCTTCTTCAGTAAGCAACAACCTAGCCACTATAATAAACCCTCTGAGAAGCAAAAAATTTTTGTGCTTCTTTCCCTATGTAGTGAATGCTTTGCTCAGAGGAAAATTTTGTTACTATTTGGTTAATCCATAGATGGGCATGGCAGCATGTAGAGGAACCTATATCAGTTTCTCTGGGCTGACAAAACGAAGTACCACAAACTGGGTAGCTTAGAATAACAAATTTATTCTCTCACAATTCTGGAGGCCTGACATCCCAAATCAAGGTGTTGGCAGGGCTGTGCTCTCTCTCAAAGTTCTAGGGAAGAATCTGTTTTATTTTTTTCTTGGCTTCTGGTGTTGCCAGCAATCCTCAGTGTTCCTTGGCTGTAAATGCATCACTCCAGTCCTTGCCTCTGTCCCCATGTGATGTTCTGTCTGTGTGTCTTGTGTGTTAGATTACTTCTGGTTTATTATAAAAGGATATAACTCAGGAACAACTGGTAAAAGAGATACACAGGGCAAGGTTTGTGGGAAGGAATGTGGTGCTTCCCTGCCCTCTCTGGGAGTGTCACTATCCTAGCACCTCCACATGGTCACCAACCTGGAAGCTCCAGAGTCAAGATTTCTGGTCCAAGTAATACCATTTTTTAGTTAATGAGAAGCTGAGTTGATAATTTTATACTATGGCATAGCTCATGTAATTTCTTTAAAACCAAGGTCACAGGGACTTCCCTGGTGGTCCAGTGGTAAAGAATCTGCCTTCCAATGCAGGAGATGCGGGTTCGATCCCTGTTCGGGAAACGAAGATCCCGCATGCCGCGGGGCAGCTAAGCCTGTGCGCTTCAACTACTGAGCCCACGCGCCTCAACGAGAGAGCCCGCCTGTCACAGACCACAGAACCCAGCACCCTGGAGCCTGTGCACCACAACTAGAGAGAGAAAACCCTCACGCATAGCTAGAGAGAAGCCTGAGCACTGCCACAAAGAGCTTGTGTGCCGCAACAAAAAAAAGATCCCGAACGCCACAACGAAGACCTGACGCAGCCCAAAATAAAAAAAAAACACCAAGGTCACAGATTCTGCCAAAAAGGGTTTATTTTCTTTCCAAGCCATAATATATGGAACACTCCGTATAATTGGTTAAGTCTCCTGTATTCTTCAATCAGAAAAAGAACAAAAAGGCCTTGTTCTGTAATGACGATCAGGCTCCAACACTATTTCTACGGAAGATCCTACCAGATCTTTTAGATTAGTTCTCAAGTCCCCAGGTCATTCACCAGACCCCGATACAAATTTGGGAAGGAGCCAAGTGGAAGACCATCTTCATCTACTATATTTAATACAAGTAATTCAAAACTTTGGTTGCATCATTCAAATGGTGCAATGTTCCAGACTCTAGTGAACCAGAGTTTTGCATTACCTATACGAAGAGACAGTGCTTGTCTGGGGAGTACTATCTGGCAGACCCTCACATGTAGGCAAACCTCATCTACACCATGCAGGAATGACTGGGGCCTCATTAACTCTTTCAGTCATGGATCCAACAGCTGTTTGAGGCTTTCCTTCCTCATGCCATTATTGGTTTGGGAATTCTCTGTAAGCAGAGGGGGCTGGGGATGGCAAAGACAAAGGGAGTGAGGTGGGGACTGACGCCTTATCACAATTGTTCCTGAATATCACCTTTTTAAACATTCAAAAGCCATCAGCAACTTTACTAGCTCTTTAAACGCGGGGCACTGTGACACATCACTTCTACTGCCACCGTCATACCTGGGCCCTCGGAGGTATAATGATTCATTTAAGAAGTACTTTCCGCAGGCTTCCCTGGTGGTGCAGTGGTTGAGAGTCCACCTGACGATGCAGGGGATGCGGGTTCATGCCCCGGTCTGGGAAGACCCCACGTGCCGCGGAGCGGCTGGGCCCGTGAGCCATGGCCACTGAGCCTGCACGTCCGGAGCCTGTGCTCCGCAACGGGAGAGGCCACAACAGTGAGAGGCCCGCGTACCGTAAAAAAAAAAAAAAAAAAAAGAAGTACTTTCCAAGTACTTAAATTGACTCTTGACTGTTCTGAGGCTAAGGATTCAGTGTGAACAAGAGCTCCACTATCATGGTGCTTACATTCTGTCAGGAGAGACAAACAACAAATAAGTATATATGTTAATTACATTATTTCCCCAAATGATAAGGACTGTGAAAGAAATAAACAGCGTGATGTAGTAGAGTTACTTTGGTTAGGCGGTGGGTAGGGCTGGGGAGGCTTCTTGGAATCAGTCAACAGAGAGGTGACATTTGATATGAGACCTGAAGGGTGACGAGGAACATGTCATGTAAACTTAATAAACAGTCATTTAAAGTCCAGTGCGCATAAACCTGGTATTAGGTCTTGGGAAAGGGGTACTGAGATTAAAATATAAAGATGAAGAAGACGTGTTCCTTGCCATCTGGAGCCTAATATCTAATGCAGAAGACCAGTATAGTGTATGTTAATAACCATAATTCACAGTAGAAGTGCTATAAGAGAGATGTAAACAAAATGCCAAAGTAGTACAGAAAGAAAGGGATAGTTCTCATTAAAGTATTTGGAAGATTTGTGAGATGAGCTTCATAGATGAGGTGACAGGTGAGCTTGGCCATAACAATATGGCTCATAGTCATCAAGCCCTGTCTGTGTCAGCCCCTATGCTAATGGGATTTACAGGAATTCTCCCACTTAATCTCGCTAACCCTAAAAGGTAGTTACTATTAATCAGCCTCATTTCACAATAAATACATGAAATGGGGTTTGAACCCAGTTCGTCTAAGTGTAGAGCTCATTCTTATACAGATACTATGCACCTAAATAAGGTAATCAGTTGGTTAGCTATGTTTTTCTCTTTTTAACTTATTCTTTTGGTGTTGTGTATCATCTAAACAATTCTTACCACATAATTCTGAGTCATAGTATCATTCCCAAACTACATGAACATGATAAAAACATTTCAAACAATGAGGCAGAGTTGATAGCTCCCCAAACTGAAGAACGCACAAGTTATTAGGATAAAGTGCATCACAAATGTCTTGGTTTACTGTTTTCTAAACAGAGTTTAATTTTATTTATTTCACCTGAAATTGATGTTTAAAGTAAATGCTTATGTGTAAACAAAAAGGGAAGTTAATCTCTTTTAAAATTCTTTCTGCAGACCATCAAGCTACAAACAGCAATTCTGTAAATAAACCCACAAAGCCAGCAAAAGATCCATAACCTGAGTAGGATGCCAGTGGATAGAAATGGGACTCTTACTGGACACCTAATGTGTGGTCTTTAGACTTGCGTTATGCTTTCTTAGGAAAACAAGATGGTAGTTTATATAGTTTGTATTTGGAAGGAAATAACAAAATTACTCTGGCACATATTATATTATCTCTTTCTTTTCTTTTGTCTTTTATGAAACAATAATATTTTTGTGACCCTGGAGATGTAAAATTGTCACACGTTGATTTATTTGTTATTTTCTGCCTGTGATAGATGATGGATGATCTTAAAAGTTACATTCTGCTATATTCTAGGTAGTGACGCTGAGTTAAAGACAAGACTGTATGAAATTTGAACAGAAGACATTGAGTATTAATTTTGAGGGTCTCTGGTTTAAGTTTACCTAGGTGCTGACTGTGATTATTCCCAGCCCTTTACAACTTATGTTCTAGCATAAGTAAATGAGGAGCACAGTTTGTATTCTAGGAAATTGATGCCTATTTCTAAAAAGTGGCCGTCTCAGCAGAGAGGGTATAAACTGAATAAGACTGTCAATTTGACTGTCTCACTTTTGTGAAACAATCTTTGAAGACATGTTGGGGGATTTTTTTTGTTTGCTTCCCTCTCCAAAAGCTGGGAAAAAAAGATGATACATTGAAGTATATAGATTTGACAATCAATCAGCATTCAGCCTAGATACTGCTATGCGATCTAATTTGATACTGTAATACATGAAATTATATGCATGTTATGCGCTATTACCTTATAAAATGTGATAATTATGTTATATGTAATACACATATATTTAATTTAATGCATATTAATGTGTATCATATATTATATAAAATAATACATTATTATTATATATGATATAATGTATAATGATTTGATATTTTAATACATAAAAGCAATTTCCTACATCTCTCTCTTTTTTTGGTTGAGGTAAAATTGGTATATACCATTATATAAGTTTCAGGCGTACAATACCATGATTTGACGTTGGTGTTCATTACACAGTGATCATCACCAAAAGTCTAGGTACTATTCATCACCATATACTTGACACCCCTTTAGCCATTTTGCCTACCTCTCAATCCCCTTCCTCTCTGGTAATCACCAATCTGTTCTCTGGGTTGATGAGTTTTATTTTGTTTGTTCATTCATTTTTGTTTTTGTTTTTTTAGGTTCCACATATGAGTGAAATCATACAGTTTTTGTCTTTCACCTTCTGACTTATTTCACTTAACATAATACCTTCAGTGTCCATCCGTGATGTTGCAAATGGCAAGATTTCATTCTTTATTATGAATGAGTAGTATTCCATCGTGTACATATACCACATCTTCTTTACCCATTCATCCAAAGATGGAGACCTAAGTTGGCTGTTTCCATATGTTGGCAATTGTAAATAATGCGACTATGAACATTGGAATGCATATATCTTTTTTGGGGGGCTGCATTGGGTCTTTGTTGCTGCCTGAGGGCTTTCTCTGGTTGTGGCGAACGGGGGCTACTCTTCGTTGTGGTGCGCGGGCTTCTCATTGTGGTGGCTTCTCTTGTTGCAGAGCACGGGCTCTAGGCACGTAGACTTCAGTAGTTGCAGCACACGGGCTCAGTAGTTGCGGCACGTGGGCTCTAGGGCACTTGGGCTTCAGTAGTTGTGGGGATGGGATTAGTTGCTCCATGGCATGTGGTATCCTCCCGGGCCAGGGCTCGAACCTGTGTCCCCTGCACTGACAGGCGGATTTTTTTTTTTTTTTTTTTTTTTTTTTTTTTGCGGTATGCGGGCCTGTCACTGCTGTGGCCTCTCCCGTTGCGGAGCACAGGCTCCGGACACGCAGGCGCAGCGGCCATGGCTCATGGGCCCAACCGCTCCTCGGCATGTGGGATCTTCCCGGACCGGGGCACAAACCCATGTCCCCTGCATCGGCAGGCGGACTCTCAACCACTGCGCCACCAGGGAAGCCCCAGAACTAATCTTATTGTCCTTAAGTTTAGCTCAGGACTGGGCTGTGATCCTGTGACTTGTCTGGCCAAGAAACCTTGTCTGGCCAAGAAAACTCCAAATTCATTGGTTACCTTTCAAAAGATCAACTGATGTTCCTGCTAACATTTAGGAGTCTGTTAGTCTCCTGAGTCAAAAGGCATCCAACAGAGATAGAATTAACAGCAAACTCAATTTCTAAACCACAGCTTAATGCAAAAGAGAAAGTAAACAATTCCTAAGAATGTGAAGAAGCACAAGTCCTTCAAGTAAAGGCTTATCCATACGACATTTTCTTCAAAGTCAAATTCTAACCTCTAAAGAGATACACTACCATTCTCTAGCAAAGCTACAATTCTCAAATTACACCGGCCTTTAGAATACTCATATCAATAAACCTGAACACCGTAACTGCTTGAATGATTCAGTTGCTAACCTAATTATTATATTGATTAAATCATTTGTTTTGATTGATTCTAAGTAATTCCTTTTTAGAGAGTATGGATTTCTTTTGAAACAATGGTGTAAGAGAAACATTAGATTATTTGCTGCCTGCAATCAAAAAGACCTACAGTGTTTGCTAAACTTATTGTAATATGCTATAGTGATTGGTTAGTCAGATAGTTTTGTGCGGAGCACAGGCTCCGGACGCACAGGCCCAGCGGCCATGGCTCACGCGCTCAGCCGCTCCGCCGCACGTGGGATCCTCCCAGACCGGGGCACGAACCTGCGTCCTCTGCATCAGCAGGTGGACTGTCAATCACTGCGCCACCAGGGAAGCCCAGTCAGATAGTTTTTTAATGTATTTATCCATCTTATTTATACAATACATCTATTATCAGCATTTATTTTTTAATATTAGAAGCAGTAATGTTGCTGAAAAGTTTTAAAAAGTTGGAAAAGGGTTCCAAAGAACAACATAAATGGATCCTCATCTTTCCGAGTAGCTGGAAAATAAAGACATTAATTACCTGGGGTACTGCATTGCCTCAAAGATCACTCTTATCTGTGACTCCAACTCAATGATTTGTAACGCTGGAATATTTACTGGAGGTTAATACAACCAGCCGCTCGAATTTCTTATAATGACTCCCCCTTTCCATTTAAAGTAATCTTTTAAATATAAATGCATAATATCCTCATGTAAAGCTATAACCTACTAAATATAATTTTATAATTTATGAGTTAAATTTGATACTTTTATATTGCTTTAATGATTCAAGATCTTAGAAAATTTTAAGATCACTATTTTGAACATTAATTCTAATTGAACAAAATGGCATACGGAATATATACCATCTCTTTCAAATAACTATTGTGTTAATCTAGGTGCTCTGAGGAGCAGATGCCAAGACAGCATTCAATAAGGAAATTATGGCCAGTGTAAAATGCTTGTGCTAAAAAACAATGGGGAGAGGTCAGATATGGTTGGGAGACACGTCAGACCCTGATGCAAGTCTGATCCCAAGTGAGGAAGAGAGAAGAAAATGGGAAGAAAGAAGTTTGGGTGGGACCTTGTAGACTTCACCACAGTCAATGGAAGGTTCAGCAAAGCTATGGGTGAGTCCTTGAACCAAAGTTGGCCGACACTGGGATGCTTTGCCTTTCTTTCTTTCTCTTTCTTTTTTCTTTCTCCCTTTTTTTTTTCTTTCTTTCTTTCTTCTTTCTTTCTTTCTTTCTTTCTTTTTCTTTCTTTCTTATTTTTTAAAATTGAAGTGTAGCTGATTTATAATATTGTGTTAGTTTCAGGTGTACAGCAAAGTGATTCAGTTATATACATATACAGATTTTTTCCAATTCTTTTCCATTATAGGTTATTACAAGATATTGAGTATAGTTCCCTATGCTATGCAGTAAATCCTTGTTGTTTTTCTATTTTATATATAGTGGTGTGTATCTTAATCCCACACTTGTAATTTACCCCTACCCCTCTCTTTCCCCTTTGGTAACCATAAGTTTGTTTTCTGTGCCTGTGAGTCTATTTCTATCTTGTAAATAAATTCATTTGTATTATTTTTTAGTTTCCACATATAAGTGATATCATATAATATTTTTCTTTCTCTGTCTGGCTTACTTCACTTAGTGTGATAATCTCTAGCTTCATGCATGTTGCTGCAAATGGCATTATTTCATTCTTTTTTACAGCTGAGTAATATTCCATTGTATATATGTACCACATCTTTATCCATTCATCTTTCAGTAGATGCTTAGGTTGCTCCCATGTCCTGGCTTTTGTAAATAGTGGTGCTATTAATATTGGAGTGCATATATCTTTTCGAATTAGGGTTTTCATCTTTTCCAGATATCTTCCCAGGAGCGGGATTGCTGGATCACTTGGTAACTCTATTCTTAGTTTTTCAAGGAAACTCCATGCTGCTTTCCATAGCTGCTGCACGAATTTACATGGAATGCTTTGTCTTCTTGAGCTGGTCTGCCTTAGTATTGCTACTGCACCTACTCATTGTCTGGAAGTCACCTGTGAGATGCATGTCCTCAGCTCAGATACTGAGGTGAGTTTACAGTCCAATAGCTGGGACCTTCTGTTAATTACTTTCCCTACAGTAAGACATTTGTCAGGCACATTCCTGACACTGGTGGCTGACACAACCACCAAATCAGCATCTTCAGATCTGGCCTCATTCCTGCTCCTAAACTGTGAACTGTCTAATGGAAAGCTCCATCTGAATGACCTCTGACACCTCATATTCAGTGATTCAGTGCATTCCAAAATGAACATTTAGTTCTGTCCTAACTCATACCACCATTCTCCCAAGTACCAACAGCAAACTTTACCTCTTCTTTCCTTTGCCTTCCACATCCAAATAACTAATGAATTCTCTCAATCCAATCTCTACCCTATTTTTCTTTGTCTTCTTTTTTCTGCAGGCTCCCAGTGTTACTGCTCAGGTTTAGACCTTCATCGTATTTATGGTACATTATGTGCACTGCTGGCGTCTCTACAGGTGTCCCCCACCTCCCAGAGCTCCTCCCTAATCAATTTCGAGTGCTGCTGCCAGGTTAATCTCTTTCAAAGGGCAGCTATTGTACTATTTCCATTCTTAAAATAAAAACCCTTCAGAGATATCTGCACACCCATGTTCACTGCAGCATTATTCACAAGAGCCAAGATTTGGAAGCAACGTAAGTGTCCATTAGCAGATGAATGGATAAAGAAGATGTGGAATATTAATCAGCCATGAGAAAGAAGGGAATCCTGCCAAGTGCAACAACATGGATGGACCTTGAGGGCATTACACTACGTGAGATGTCAGACAGAGAAAGATAAATACTGTATGATCTCACATATGCAGAACAGGAAAAAACTGAACTTGTAAAAACAGAGAGTAGAATGCTGGTTACCAGGGCCCAGTGGTAGGGAGATATTTAAGTGTACAAACCCAAAACAGGTAGGTAAATAAATCCTGGCGATCTAATGCACAACATAGTGATTATAGTCAACAATACTGTATTATAAACTTCAGAGTTGATAAGAGGGTAAATCTTAACTGTTTTCAACACAAAAAAAATAATAAGTATTTGACATGATAAAGGTGTTAACTAACATGACGATGGTAATCATATTGCAATATATAAATTATCAAACCAACACACTGTACACCTCAAACTTACACGATGTTATATTTCAATTAAAGCCCGATGAAAACAAAACAAAAACCCCTTAAATGGCTCCCAATTTCTTACAGAGTGAACTTCTATACTCACAGCCTCTCATTCAGGGCCTCCATGATCTGGCTCCACGATCTAGCTTTTCAATTTTTCCTCCTAAAATTCCTTTCATACACACTGATCGGAGTTTTCCTGAGTTACAGTGGGGCCACAATTATACCCTGAACTTTCCTACCTTCATGAATTTTCCTCCTAGACTTGCTTTTATTTTCTCAGTAAGTCCTGTGTTGCTACAAAACCATCCATCACAGCCCAGCTGAAATGTTACTTCCTCTACAGATCTTTCCCCAAGTCCCTTAACTGGAAGTGCTCTATTTGCTGACATTTGCTGGTATATAAAATATGCCTCCAGTTTATAATGAAATTTGTGTTATGGGATATGGGGATGAGTGCACATTATCAAACATGTATTGAAATTGATTTTGTGTGGAAAAATGTATTATTTGGTTCATGCAAATACCAATACTGTAATCCAGCAGGAAGGCATCAATTCTGGGTATGCAGAACTCTTAGCCCTGAAAGGTGGCAATTGCAAATTTCAAAAGAAATGCTTTGATTTCCTGGAATACTGGCATATAGCAGGCAGCCACACAGCAAGTTTACTGGTAACTGGAGATCACATAATACAGTAAAGCAAATGCCACTACAGTATTTCAGCCAGTACTTTAACTAATACCAAGCCACAATATAAAGTAAATGTGGCTGAATTATTATACAGCTAGCTGAAGTCCATTTAGGAAAAAATCATTGATTATGAACCAGAACAAAAGATAAACCACAGTAATACAGCTGAACGAACTTCAATATCGTGTTTATACGTGAAATGTTTGTTGAATATTAGTACCTAGCAAAAAACAGTAAAAAAAAAAGGAAGTACATTCACTTGTACATGATATTACAGCAACACCATTGCTGCATTTAGCTATGGCTTATGCTAGGAATAAATTTAAATATGTAATGTTTGGGGAATAACTGAGACACTATATTGGGTCAGTCTGCAGTCTGTGGTTTTAAATTTTTGCTAAGAAAGATGGCGATAGGATGCAAATGCAAAAACCGTTGTTTTGTTTCCCTCTTCTGAACCCTCACAGCACAGCACCAGGCATCTCTCGGTACATGTGCCCATTTCAACCTGCTGCTGTATTTACGCTGAACTCTACTGAGCTAGGATTCTTGAGGGTAGGCTGTGTGCTAATTCAGCTTTCTATCTTCACAGTTATTTGCTCATGGATGAATGAAAGAAATGAGATCAACTGAGTAGGCAGTCAAGAAATAGAAGGACAAGGAGAGGTTGATCAGACAGACAAAGGAGAAAAGGGAATCACAGGCTGAGAAGAGCACGTGGGGAAGGCATCCTTGTGTGAGCAGGACGTTCAGCATATGGAGGAACCGTGAGAAAAGCAGCTGAACAAGTAGAAGCCGAATCACAAAAACTTCCCATGTCACACTGAAGTTTGGACTATATTCTTTAGGCCAAGGGAAATCATACAAGGAAATGGAAAGTTAAGATTTTTAGACAGATCTTTCTGGCAGAGCAGAGGTTGGCTGGGAGTATGGGGAAGGGATAGACATGGTGGCAGTGGGGGCAGGGAGACCAGTTAGGAGGAGGCTATTACAATACTTCAGACAAGACACGGTTAGGGTTTGTCTTAAAACCAAAGCAATGGGAATGAAGCAGTGGAAGGAATCTGATAGTATCTAGAAGCTTTAAGCAAAGGGACTTTGTAATTGACTCTACACAGGCTGTGAAAGAGTGGCAGGATGAGTCTTAGACATTTGGTGGTGGTGCCATCCATGAGAGCAGTGTTTTAGGAAAGATACTGAATTCTGCTTTGGGACCTGAGTTGTGGGGAAATAATGGGACTCATAAGCAAATCGAAGAAATGTGATTCAAGAGATAGCTAGAGAGCCGAGAGAGAGCTGATTATTACATTGTACTTAACTGTGCTTTATCTTTCCATACCTTGGGCTATCATTCTTCCCTTCCAATAATTTTTTCAGGCTTCCAGAATCTCCTAATATTCATATTCTGTATGGAAGATTGCTTTCAGAATCCTCTATTTTTTCCCATATGGAAAGGCTCCTTGACCTGCTGTACATTTCATGTGTTTTACTGATCTTATAGAGCCCATCCCCATCCCTTTTACCCCAAGGATAAAATTTAGAAAAAAACCTGGTAGGCCACTAGGTCATTCTAACAGGAGATTTTTTTTTTTTTTTTTTTTTTTTTCTGCGGTACGCAGGCCTCTCACTGCTGTGGCCTCTCCCGTTGCGGAGCACAGGCTCAGCGGTCATGGCCCAAGGGCCTAGCCGCTCTGCGGCATGTGGGATCTTCCCGGACCGGGGCACAAACCCGCGTCCCCTGCATCGGCAGGCGGACTCTCAACCACTGTGCCACCAGGGAAGCCCTAACAGGAGATTATTTTTCAACATATATTGAGAACATCTTGGACATTCCAGAATCCTTAATGGGTAGCACTTTTCCTATATTTTTTTTGTATCAAATTGTGAACCAGCCTTTTTGGTGAGCATGAGTATAAAGCTTTATAAAATTGAATTTGTGAATTCCTAAATACCAGTCAGAATCTCTGACGATAGTATTTTCATAAGCAAAAGATGCCACCATGCTCCTTAAAAAAGAAAAAATCAATGAACCTCTACATTTCTAAAGCAGTACATTATCTTTCACAACCTTAGAGAGTTATTTCTAAGGACAGGACTAGAGGTTTGGATAGCAAATTTAGTTGATGTTTAAAGTAAAAAAAGAAAGAAAGAAAGAAAGAAAACATTCTTACTTAACTGAATATTGACCTGTTTCTCCATTCAAAAGCAAATGTGGGAATTCCCTGGTAGTCTAGTGGTTAGGACTTGGCACTTTCACTGCTGGGGCCCGGGTTCAATCCCTGATTAGGGAACTAAGATTCTACAAGCGGTGCACCACACACACACACACACACAAAAGCAAATGTGCCTGCAGAAAAAAGAGAAATATTACGTATGATAAACTCACAACCAACATAAAACAGCTCACTGTCTCAAGAAATTTACTTTATCTTTTAAAGGATAAATTTATCTTTATGGGGGTCATACATTTTTTACATGAGTAAAAATTTCAGGAGATTGCACCCAATCCTGTCCCTTACCAGCACAAACTTGAAAAGTACCTTGTTCCTTATTCAAACTTGTTTCTAATGAAAAAGAACTCTTTTACAAGGCACCTTTCTGTGGTGCTCAAATATCAATCATAACCCTCCTGAAGTCATCATGTAACATGCTGAATCTTTCTTGCTTATTAAACAGTAAAATTTAAATGCCCTCATTTCAATCTTAATACTTGGGATCCTGAAATGGTCAAGATCACTTACAAATTTCAAACCCCAAGGGGCTAAAATGGCCAACAAACATGTATGTGAGAATCATTGATTTTTACCAGTGATGTAAAATCACCTCTAGGCCACATAGTCTCGGATAGAACTAAATTGGTGCGTAATTTCTCTTAAAGCACAAAGTGAGAAACTTTCAGCTGCAGGAGAATTTCCAAATTTCAGACAACACAGACTTACATTGGAATGTATCCCAAGACCTTGGAACCGATACTAAAATTATCTGTGACACATAGGCCAGAATTTAAGCACTTGAATTCTCAGCACAGAGATCATCTTGTGTAGATGACAAACAAATTCACAGCCGCCAAGTTTTATGATTCAGTCAGGAGACAATTTATTGAAACTTTCCGCATGATCTCAGTATCCTTGGACTTTACTGTGAAAAGCTGGGAAGTTGGAGAAATAGTAAGTTGTGGAATAATTTAAAATATGAAATATTAAAATTCTACTATTAAAAAAATACTTACTTATTTTGGCTATGCAGGGTCTTAGATGCGGCATGCGGATCTTCAATGCAGCATGTTTAGTTGCAGCCCATGGATTCTCAGTTGTGGCATGCATGTGGGATCTAATTCCCCGACCAAGGATCGAACCCAGGCCCCCTGCATTGGGAGCGCCAAGTCTTACCCATTGGACCACCAGGGAATTCCCCCTAAAATTCTACCTTTCAAAAACCAGCACAGTAACTTGAATTCTTTGAATTCCAATTCTGAGATGTGCAAGTAAAGTTTAGTGACTTTACTCTCTTGGTTTTGATTCCTGGGTAATCACAGATGTCCAAAGGAGAGTTTGGCCACACTGCGTTTCCATAGACTATTGCCTAGTATTTTTCACTTGTTCTGAATGGTGAACATTTTTTTCTTACAAACATTACTGGTCACTTTGACAATGTTAGAAGAAATTCTCTATTTCAGAGGCTTGTTAGGAAAAAAGGTCCCACAAATGCTTAGCATCTTCTATGGTCCAGGCAATTGTACTGGCTGTTTTCATTTTTGCTTAATTGAAATGACTCAGTTTCATTTTATGAAATTCATTTTATGAATTCAATTTATGTCAACTCTAAATATGAGAAGTATATTAGTTTTCTATTGCTGTGTAACAAATTAAACAAATTACGACAAATACCACCCATTTATTAGCTCACTGTTGTGTCGAAGTCTGGACAGTCTGGGCATGGTGTGCCTGGATTCTCTGCTTAGAGTCTCACATGGCTAAAATCAAGGTGTTGGCCAGGCTGTGTTCTCAACTGGATGTCATGATCCTTTTTCCAAGCAGAATTCAGTTCCTGTGGCTGTAGAAATGAGGCTTGCACTTCCTTGCTGGCTGTCAGGAGGGAGCTTCTCTTAGCTCATAGAGACCTCCTACATTCTTTGCCACGTGGCCCTCTCCTTCTTCAAAGCCAGCAATGGAGAATCTCCCTTGTGTCGAATACTCCTTACACTTCAAATCTCTCAAGAACGGACCTAGTCCCTCTTTCAGCCTCACTTAATTAGGTTAGGCCAAACTTGGATAATCTCCGTATTTTAAGGTCACCTGATTTCAGATCTTAAATGCATCTGCAAAATCCCTTCACAATAGCACTTAGCTTAATGTTTGATTGAATAACTGGGGCAAGATGTGTGTATACCAGTGGGTGGGGATTCTTGGGGACAATCTTAGAATTCTGCTTATCAGTCTCACAAGTCTGTAATCAAAATGTCAGCTAGGCTATGTTCTCATCTGGAGGCTTGACTGGGGAAGTAAGTGCTTCCAAGTTGATTCAGGTTGTTGGCAGAATTCATATACTGTAACTGTGTGATTGAGGACCTTGGATTTTTGTTGGTTGTTGGCTGACAGTCACTGGTCCCAGCAGTGACCCACAGCTCCCTGCCATGTAACCATCTCCATAGGCAGTTCACAACATGGCTATTTGCTTCTTGAAGACCAGTAAGAGAGTATCTTTGTCTAGTCTACTAAGACAGACTCTTATATGATGTAATCTAATCATGGGAGTGACATCCTATTATCTTTGCCATATTCTTTTAGTTAGAGCAAGTTGCAGTTTCCATCCTGCAGTCAAAGGAAGGAAATTATACAAGGGTGTATGACTCACTGAGGGTCACCTTACATTGTATCTGCCACAAAAAGTCTGTGCTCAGAGCAACTTTGGAAGTTCAGATCAAAGTGGCTTCCAGGGTTTTAGAGAACAGGGCCTTGGTGAACGTGCAGTAGTTGCCATCAGATGTAAACCCACATGGTTAAATGGGTATCCTGTTTTCAAACTCCAGACCTGATATCAGATTTTCTGGGTTTGAATCCCAGTTCTTCCATGGATTAACTGTGCAACTTTACCTCTCTGTGCCTCAGTTTCTTCCTCTACAAAACGAAGATGACAGTACACCCCCCACACACCAAGGATCATTATGAGGATTAAGGAGACATCATTTAAAATGGATCCTGATATACAGTAAGTGCTCAGTAAGCATTAGACATTATTTTATATTCCTGCTCTCCCTCTGGATGATTATATTGCATCTTTCATTCATGAATTTATCTAAATCTATCCTTAAACCTACGTATTGTTCTTTTTTTTTTAGATCTTTATTTTTTTTTAACAGAACTTTTTTTAAATTTTTATTTTATTTGACTTTTTAAATTTTGGGCTGTGTTGGGTCTTCGTTCCTGTGCACAGGCTTTCTCTAGTTGCGGCGAATGGGGGCTACTCTTCATTGCGGTGCATGGGCTTCTCATTGCAGTGGCTTCCCTTGTTGCAGAGCATGGCCGCTAGGTGGGCAGGCTTCAGCAGTTGTGGCTCTCAGGCTCAGTAGTTGTGGCGCACGGGCTTAGTTGCTCCGCAGCATGTGTGATCTTCCCAGATCAGGAATCGAACCTGTGTCCCCTGCATTGGCAGGCAGATTCTTAACCACTGTGCCACCAGGGAAGTTCCCTATGTATTGTTCTTTTTTTTTCTAAATGGAGTTGGGAGGCCAGCAGAGGGAGCTCTCAGGCAAGTACATTTTTATTTTTATTTTTATTTTATTTTATTTTTGGCTGTGTTGGGTCTTCGCTGCTATGCATGGGTTTTCTCTAGTTGCGGCGAGCGGGGGCTACTCTTCATTGCAGTGCACGGGCTTCAGTAGTTGGGGCACATGGGCTCAGTACTTGTGGCGCACGGGCATAGTTGCTCCGCAGCATGTGGGATCTTCCCAGACCAGGGCTTGAACCCGTGTCCCCTGCATTGGCAGGCAGATTCTTAACCACTGCGCCACCAGGGAAGCCCTGTATTGTTCTTGATATAGCCTTATCCGGTCTTTTAAACTTTTAGAGCTCCTCTTCTTTTCATGCATTTGGTGAGGTAGTCCACATTCATTCTCTGTTCACATATTATGGTGCTGATTATGCTTTCTCAAACACTTTTAATTTTCAAACTATTAATATATCTCTTGAGGGAAGTGAATCTTAATGTAAATTTCCTTTGACATATTTGAATTTTATGTGTCTTGTTCTTTAGATGAGATTCAGTGGTGGACTATGGTTAAATGGTGATTAAATCTGGTGAGTGTTGGTCGTTAGAAATATATATATATATACAGGTTGTAGTGGTGGGTGAAGAGGTATATATGGGGGTGATCATTGATCACAAAAACAAACATTCTGGGAATTTACACAGTCTGTATGTTGGAGGGAAGCTGAATCAATTCTACTGAATTAAATTGAGTAGCACTAGTTCTGTGCTCAGCTCTACACCAAGCTCTATACAAGAACAAAAATGAGAGAAACCTTGTTTTCTATTCTGAGTCTTACAGTGTTGCTAGGGAAACAAAGCTCATGCATATTAGACAGACATACTGTAAGATGGCATAGGATTACATTAAAATTAGATAGATGAGTATATGAGTATAAGTGATGTCAGATCTCAAAGGAGGGAGGATGGATTAGAGAGAGCTTGCTAGAGAGGCTTTGGATTGTAAGTAGAATTTGGAAAGGTAGAGAGTAATGAAACACACCTTCAGGGATGGGAGATATTTTGAGCACTAGTTTGCCATTCGAACTGACCCTTATCTCTTACAAGACCACAAGGAGAGCAGAATAGGGATTTATGTTAGGGAGAGAGTAGCAGAGCTTTTACTCTATCTAATCTTTATGAGGTGATCATTGCTCTTATTTTGTGACCGTAGACCTTAGGGTAATGGGAGTTAAAACACCTATTTGAAACATGAAAATGCCAAAATGTGAAGTGACATGCTCAATGTCATACTACAGGATGTTAAGGGAGGATTCAGTTGTCTAGTTTCTTTGTTCATTTGTTGTTTGGAACAGAAAGCCCTAATGTGAATCTTTTCCATATTCTATAACTTAAAAAAAATTGTGGCTAGCCTTGCATGTAATTGCAAATGAATACCAGAGACAACAAAACAGGGTATTAATTTCTCATCTAATTAAAAGATATAATAAAGTATAAAATGCTTCATCTTGTCTTACAATTATGTAAGTTGAAAAAGTACTTTCCAGTCCACACTTTCTTTAGATTCCTACAGCAAATCTTTCAAAAGAAAGCATGGTTTATAGGTAGCTACTTTCTATTGTAATAACCTATCTAAAAAGTTATATTTCACTATATGTAATAGAAGAATGTATTTTAAGTGGCTATTTATAAATTGCAATTGCACTAAACCATAAGGCAATATTATTCGTTGAGAAAGCTAGTAATTGAATGTTATTATCCAATTGTTTATGACCTTATCATTTTTCAGAGTCTCCCAGAAACCAGTTTTGTACAATGAGCTATTGGAGCAAGAAGAAAGACAGTTAGAAATTCCTATAAGCTGAAATCTCCTTCTCCCAGCCATAAATTCTTTGTCTAGTAAATACTAGCTCATCTTGTGCTCATAAAGTAGGGCACTACACTTCTTTTCAGCTATTTTAGTACATCTTGAATGTGCTTCCCCTCTAACTGAAAAAAGATTTGTGCTCATAAATTCTCCCTGAACTCCTGAGAGCCCCAGTAAGCACTGCCTACAGAGAATCTATTCCAGTAGATAGACCTGGGATCAATATTGATTGTGACAGTAATAAACGGGTTTGATCTTCCCTTTTCAACACTCAAGACTACAAGTAATGCAATCTCAAAGAGACAGAACAGGAAAAGTAGGCGTGGGAGTGGGGAATCCAGGTTTATGTCTTGTGCCAGAAAATAGACTAATTGTCATTTGAAGTGTCTATCTATTTCTAAGTCAGGCAGCAAAGAGGAATGGAGCCTCCCAAATTCACTTTAAATGTAGCTAGAACCTGAGGGTTGCCTGGCTTTTTGTGTGTGTGTGTGTGTGTGTGTGTGTGTGTGTGTGCACTACCCAAGGACACCTGCTAAGGGGGCAAGTGGGGTTAAATCCAGCTGTCAGTTGGTTTAGCAATCTATGTGCCTATGTGAGAATATATCTGCTTGGATGAAGGGGGTGTCTTTTTCTCATTCACACAACTGCTCTTGTGTGGAGTGGTTGTGGCCCTACTAAATACCACCTCACTGGCCCGCAAAGCAAATGCACTAACCATGCCTGGGGAATCTTGAACCACTGGGATAAATGTCTTCATTCTGCTTATTCTAGTTACACATGTGACTTCCTTTCTCTGTGTGAAGACCATGTTAAGAAGAAATTCTCAACTTATGCTGAAGACAGCTTTCAACTCTCTTCAACAATGAAGAAAGGAAAAAATATTCCACCTTCATAAAAAGTTGCTGTTTATGTTAATCCTCCCTTTCTGTAATGAGATTTTAAAAAATATTTAGCTCCGAGACAAAACAGAATGTCACTAGTTTCTTACGTGGATCCTTGTCACCTGCTAAACAGTTCTATCATGGGACTTCCAAACACACTTTGTCATTCCATAGTTGACATTTTTCTTTCTAACATCTTTATTGGAGTGTAATTGCTTTACAGTGCTGTGTTAGTTTCTGCTTTATAACAAAGTGAATCAGCTATACCTATACATATATCCCCATATCTCTTCCCTCTTGTGTCTCCCTCCCTCCCACCCTCCCTGTCCCACCCCTCTAGGTGGTCACAAAGCACCGAGCTGATCTCCCTGTGCGATGCGGCTACTTCCCCCTAGCTATCTATTTTACATTTGGTAGTGTATATATGTCCATGCTACTCTCTCACTTTGTCACAGCTTACCCTTCCCCCTCCCCATATCCTCAAGTCCATTCTCTAGGAGGTCTGCGTCTTTATTCCCGTCTTGCCCCTAGGTTCTTCATGACCTTTTTTTTTTAGATTCCATATATATGTGTTAGCAT